>NW_025999913.1:12835830-12837372 GCF_001458135.2 Marmota marmota marmota
TATATATATATATATATATATATATATATATATATATATATATATATGGTGATGGGGATTAAACTCAGGGGAACTTGACCACTGAGCCATGTCTCTGGCCCAATTTTGCATTTTATTTAGAGACAGGATCTCACTGAGTTGCTTAGCACCTCGCTTTTGCTGAGACTGGCTTCGAACTCATGATCCCCTTGCCTGGCCTCCCAAGCTGCTGGGATTACTTAAATACATTTTTAAAAGAGGTTTATTTGGCTCACAGCTCTGGTGGAGTCCAGATGGCACTGGTCCTACATCTTGGGAGGGCTTCTGGCTGCATCGTAACCTGGCAGAGGGCATCACATGGAGGGAGCACGTGCAGAAAAGAGGAGGGAGAGAGGAGCCGGTCCTCTGTGCAAAGACTCACTCTCATAAGAACTGGTCCATTCCTGTGAGGTCAGACTCACTTCCACAAAAGGGGCAGGAAAGCATTAATTCCCTCAGAGAGTATTGTCTCCAGGATATAATGACCTCCCATGAGGCTCCACCTCTTAAGGGTCCCACCACCTCTTGATACCATTACATTGGAGACAAAGCTTCCAGTCCATACAGTACTGGGGGGAAAACCCTATCCAAACCATAGCAAATGGATCTATTTTCTGATCTTAATTTAAGAATTACATAGAATTCTATAAATGCCTTACAAGCAATTAACATAACATTTAATTAACATATTTTAATAATATTATATTAATACTTAGAAGTACCTACCTATTTGTTTTAAAAGATATTTTTCAAATATATAAATGCACTTGAATCTTAAATACATAAATACATAAAAACTTATTACAGATTAGCATTAATAAATGAAACTTTGTAGTTCACTTTGATGATAGGGAACTCTAGATCTGAATCCCAATTAAGTAAAATGTCATCTCAAGAAAGAACCTTATTTTTATTATTAGACCTGTCTTAGCAAAAAAAAAAACAATAATTATGATTGTATTTTGAACTTCATCAATAAAATTGCATCAAAAGGGATATGTGTGTGTGTGTGGGTGGGTGTGTGTATGTATGTGTATGCCTGCAAAGCCTAAATTATTTACTTTCTGGTTCCTAATTAAAGATTTGCCAACCTTATTCTAAAATGATATCTGCCTGGCAAATTACAGATTTATCCTTTCTGGAAAAACATAACATCTCCACCCCTCTAGAATTTTTTATATACAATGCCTGGCATTAAAAAAACAACACCAGGCGGGCCTGCGACCCACCGGCAGAAGAGGAGCAGCGGCCTGCTGAGAGGCAGAGCCGCCCCCTCCCCCTGCGCAGCAAGGTAGACAGAACTGGGACCATCCACAGAGCAGGCCCAGCGGCCTGCTGAGGGGCAGAGCCACCCCCCATCCCCCGCGCCTGCCAGGTACGCGGAATGGTGACCACCGGCAGAAAAGGCCCAGTGGCCCACAGCTGAACAGAGCTTCCAATCACTCCTGCAAGGTAGGCGGGCCTGCGACCCACCAGCAGAGGAGGAGCAGCGGCCTGCTGAGAGGCAGAGCCGGCCCCTCCCCC
>NW_025999913.1:12842225-12869147 GCF_001458135.2 Marmota marmota marmota
AAAAAGAGCATGCTACAGGGACACTGCTACATCGATGTTCATAGCAGCACAATTCACAATAGCAAGACTGTGGAACCAACCTAGATGCCCTTCAATAGACGAATGGATAAAAAAAATGTGGCATTTATACACAATGGAGTATTACTCTGCATTAAAAAATGACAAAATCATAGAATTTACAGGGAAATGGATGGCATTAGAGCAGATTATGCTAAGTGAAGCTAGCCAATCCCTAAAAAACAAATGCCAAATGTCTTCTTTGATATAAGGAGAGTAACTAAGAACAGAGTAGGGTCGAAGAGCATGAGAAGAAGATCAACATTAAACAGAGATGAGAGGTGGGAGGGAAAGGGAGAGAGAAGATGGGAGGGGAGGGGAGGGGGATAGTAGAGGATAGGAAAGGCAGCAGAACACAACAGACACTAGTATGGCAATATGTAAATCAATGGATGTGTAACTGATGTGATTCTGCAATCTGTATATGGGGTAAAAATGGGAGCTCATAACCCACTTGAATCAAAGTGTGAAATATGATATATCAAGAACTATGTAATGTTTTGAACAGCCAACAATAAAAAATAAAAAAAATAAATTAAAAAAAAAAAAACAACACCAAAAACCTTGTAGTAGGCATACCTAGCAATAGAACCAAATGGCAAAAAAAAAAAAAAAAACAGACAATATAAACAGAATTATATACATTCTAGATATTGGGGTTATCAGGCAAGAGTTTTTTAAAATTGAAAAGATAAGGAATTTAATCAGATAATTGGTGTACATGAGAAAATTTTCCAAACATCACAAAATTTAGAATAAAAGAAGAATGCTCTTGTTTGTAATATTGACACATCACTATAATGCTCTTTTTCTGACTTTTGGGGCAACTTAATCTTGTATTTCCTCATTGCATGAGAAAAAATTATAATTTTATTTTATATGGACATAATATATAGGTTATTCAGTCTAACAGGTTGAGTTTGTAGCAATTTTGGGTGCCATTTCCCCCAAAGCACCAGACTTTGTCAGGGCAAGCTGTATGAAATACGCTAACACACAATTCAATACATTGGGATACATAAGATTCGTGACTCCTCTCTCAGACAGTTTCACTCTTGTGGCACTGCTGGTTTGTGTTCCACAAATGCAGAAATTCTCAACAAATGTGATTTTACATAATTCTCATCAGAAAAAAAAAAATCTGTGGTATGTACTATGTCCTCGCGTCTAATCTTGGGGAAAGCATTAGTTCTTACCAGATGTCAATAAGAATCAAATCATTTATCATTTGGTATGTTTGATGTTTGAAATAACCTTCCACAGACTAATTTTGGTTTTCTACTCTTCAAAACATTATTTCTGCTCTACTATAAGTGTTTCCCCAGTGTTGTATACACTTTGACATGTCCAGGTAGAGATCAATTCCTGGCCATGGACGGTAGGAATAGTCCTAGAATCTACTCCTACTAACAATTTACTATACATAAAGTAGCTGTAAAACACATAAATACATACTTCTAAGCCTAAATTAAATGTATCCCACAGTCAACTTCCTTTGGTAACACCCCAAAATTGGATGGAACCACTCTATCACCACACAAGTGAAAAGAGCTGTGTTGGAGGGAAAGTTGAAATGGAAAGAGGCGATGGTCTTAACTCAGCGTAACAGAAAATATCTTATTCTTGAAAAGATTACAAAAATCTCTCTCTTTGTGAACTCGAACCCCAAACAAGAGCATTAGAAGGGACGTAGGTAAATGCAACATTCTGAAGCTTAAGCATCATTAGCTGAGGAACAAAGGAGAGCTGGGCGCAGTGGCGCACACCTGTAATCCCAGGGGCTCAGGAGGCTGAGGCAGGAGGATCTCAAGTTCAAGGCCAGCCTCAGCAACTTAGTGAGGCCGTAAGATACTCAGTGAGATATTGTCTCTAAATAAAATTAAAAAGGGCTGGGGATGTGGCTGAGTGGTTAAGAACCCCTGGGTTTGATTCCCAGTACTGGGGGGGCGGGGGGGAGAACAAAGGAGAAACAGATCACAATGACCATACAGTGGAGCTTTGGGAACTGAGAAGATAGGGGACAGGAGTAAGAGAGACACTTTCCACAGTATGCTTTCTTATCACTTTGATGTTTACATATAAACTATTAAAATTAACTTTCAATGTTTCAGTTGATGCCAAATAGAATTATTATTTGGAAATGCCTGGCAACTACATTAAGTACTAAGTGAACTCTGCTAAATGAATAACTTTCTGGAGAGAAAAAAATCAGGAGCTGACAACCATTATTAATAAAGCAATCTATTCCCAAACTCTGAGGCCTCTCAGTAGGTCCAAATGCCAATCAAGTGGTGAAAGAACCATTATACTTGTGATCAACCTCCAGCCTCTGCCTTCCCTGGGGGCCCTTCATAGATACGATGCTGAGATATAGCCAAGTTCTACCTAATGTGACTCAATGGGCCCAAAAGTTCTGCTACTGTAACTGCAAGACATGCAGAATTCTAAAGGTACCTGTGCCAACCCTTGGCCACATGTGCCTACCCCTGGCCACATGTGCCTACTGAGCACTTGAAATGAGACTAGTATGAGTGAGTTGTGTTCTAAGTGTAAAATATATAGTATCTCAAAGATTTAGTGAAAAAAAAAATCTCAAAAATCAACTTCACAAAAATTTGGAAATCGTGTTTTCAATATGTTTATTGAGTTAAACAAAGCATATCAAACAGTATTTAAATAACATTAGAATACTTGTTGGAATAATATACCAAAATAATATTTAAATGATATTGGGTTAAATAGGGCATATTAAAATTAATTTTACCATTTTTCTCCCCACTTTGCATGAGATGAACTACAAAAATTTAAAGCACGTGTGTGCTCACGTTACTTTCCAGTGGGCATGCTGCTCTACATGTGCATCCAGTTTGTAGGTCTACTGATAAAATAACTCACACATCCATGCTTTGTCACTTTTTCAAGAGAAAGTTAAATTTCAAAATACCAAACTCTAAAAAAACACCCAGAATGAGAAAATTACATATCTATCACCACAATTGAATAGCTCTATTAAAGTATTATGTAATTACATTGTTCCACAAGTTTGAAATCATCTCGAGAATTCTCTTTAAAGTAATAAGCAGTTTCTCCAAATAGTTCATTCTAGTTTTTTTTAAAATTTCTAAATCACTTTTTTTATGATTATCTGAAATATCTTAAATTATATGAAATTAGAATGATGGACTTCCATAATATTTTTAAAAATCATCTTATGAGAAAAAGTTATAAACAGCAAAGTGACACATACAAAACCTGAAGAATTTTTTTTTTAAAGTAATCGAAATTATTAGAGTAAAAATTGTACTGGCTCAGGCTTCCGCATGAGCATGTTCTCAGATCAAAACCTCCTGTGGGAGAGTTCCGCATTTGAAAATCCATCAAGGTAACATACCTTGCCAACAGAAGAGAGGGGGAGAAAGTCCGCACAATCCTCTCAAATTCTGCAAGGAAAGCATTCAACAAAATTCAGCATTCATTTATGAAAAGGAAAAAATTCAATAAACTAGAAGGAAATGACCTCAAGATGATCAAGATCCATGTATGACAACCAAGCAGCCGACCTGGCTTCCAGTGGTGAAGGACTGAAAGCTTTTCCCCAAGGTCAGGGACAAAACTAGGTGCCAGTTTCTGCCACTTGTATTAAATACGGTACTGGAAACCCTGTCTAGGACAACTAGGGAAGAAAAAGAGATACAAGGCACTCACATAGGAAGCAAAGGACAAAATCATCCCTGTTGACAGACAAGATGATGTACTTATACATATATGTGTGTAGACAAACTGGAAGGTTTCACCCGTGTACACACCAAATAACCAACCAACCAAAACAACAACAGAATGACCTTTTAAGAACTAAAAAGTGCATTTATCGAAGGTGCAGTCTACAGATTCAGCATTTAAAAATCAGATATGTTTCTATACACTTAAAATGAACAATGTGAAAAAAATATAATTTCATTTATAGTAGCATGAGAAAGAATAAAATACTCAGGAATAAACTTATCAAAGGAGATGAAAGACTTATACACTGAAAACTAAAAGTATTGCTAAAAGAAATTAAAGAAGATAACATTAAATAGGTGACCCATGTTCATGGATTGAAAGAATTAAGATTGGTAAAACAGCAATACTACCCAAAGTGATTGACACATTCAGCTCAATCCATATTACTGTAAGAACAAATCCCACTACTGTATATAACAATAATGCCCCAATAAAAATATGGAAAAAATTATAATCTGAAAAATATAAAATAAAGTTTTTCTTTTAATGGGTTTTTTTAAAACAGAAAAAAAATTCTAAAATTTATAGGGGAGCTTAAGAGATCTAGAATAGTCCACAAATAATCCTGGAAAATATAAAGTTGGAATTTTCACACTTCCTGATTTCAAAACTTAATACAAATTCACAGCCATCAAAACAGCATGATACTGGAATAAAAACAGACATCATATAGATCAAAGGACTAGAACAGAATCCAGAAATACACCCTGCCTGTGTGGTCAAATAATTTGTTTTACAAGGATGTCAAGGCTATTATAGAGAGGGTTTCCCCGCCCCCAACAAATGGTGCTGAGAAAGCAGGAGATCCACAATAAAAAATAATAATAATAAAGGTGATCCACCACATTAACCACATACAAAAATCAACTCAAATGGACTAAAGACCTAGAGTAGAATTATGAGACTCTTAGATGAAAATTTAAGGGAAAACTCTATGACATGGGATTTTATAATATCTCAGAGGTGACACAAAGAAGCACAGGCAACAAAAGAAAAATATGTGAGCCAAACTGCATCAAAATTAAGACTTTTGTGCACGAAAAGTCCACCCATAGAATGGGAAAAAAAATAATTGTAAGTCATACATCTGGTAAGAGATCCATATCTAGATTATATAAAGAAATAAACTCAACAACAAAAACAACCCAATTAAAAAAAAATAGGCAAAGGACATGCATAGACATTTATTCAATAGAGATATTGGAATTGCCAATAAACATACGAATAGATGCTCATAATCTCCAGTCCTAGGAAATGCAAATAAAATCTTCCATGAGATACCTCTCAACACGCATTTGAATAGCCACAAAGCAAACGAATAAACAGAAAATACGTGCTGATAACTTTGTGCAGAAACTGGAACACCTGTGCACTGTTGATGGGAATGCAAAATGGCCCAGATCTTGTGGAAAATGGTATGGAAATTCCTAAAAAAAAAAAAAAGTAGGGCTGAAGTTGTGGCTCAGTGGTAACGTTCTTGCCTTGCATGCAGGGGACACTGGGTTCAAGCCTCAGCACCACATAAATAAATAAAATAAAGGTATATTTTGTAGTTGTGTCCTACAACTAAAAAATAAATAAAATAAACATAGAAGGGCTGGGGTTGTAGCTCAGTGGTGGAGCATTCCACCTAGCACGTGTTAGGCACTGGGTTCCATCGTCAGCACCACATAAAAATAAATAAATAAAATAGAGATATTGTGTCATCTACAACTAAATATACATATTAAATTTTTAAAATAAAAATAAACATAGAATTACCAGATAGCCTAGCAATCACACTTCTAAATAGACCCAGAAGAGATGAAAGCAGAGAATCTGATGGATCCACGCACGCCCATGTTCCTAACAGTCTTACGCCCAGTCGTCAAAAGTAGAAGCAACCCAAGTGTCCATCAGTGAATAAAATGGCTAACACAACGTGGTGCATCCATAAGATGAGGTGTTATTTAACCTTAAAAAGGAGGGAAGGACATGATGCTAAGTGAAAAAAGCCAAGCACAAAGCACAAACGTGTAATTGCACTTACAGAGACACCCGGGGTAGCCAGTCATAGAAACAGAGAGCAGTGATGGTGGCCAGCGGCTGGCGGGAGGGAATGGGACTGCATTGAGCACATAACAGAGCTTCATCTGGGAAGGTGAAAACACTCTGGAAGGAGATGGTGGTGATGGTGGAACAATAACATGAATGTAATTAGCTGTGCACTTAAAGTGGTAAATTTATGTTGTGCATATTTCAACATAAGAAAAAAACATGGAGGAAAATGTAAGGTTTTGGGGGTTTTTTTTTTGGAAATTCTAATATCTTTCTTTATTAAGTGTCTTGAATTTGGATGCTTTTAGGCAAAAATTAAAGCACTGTTTTCAAACCTAATTTTTTTAAAATGTGTCTTGAGCTTTGGTAATAATAACAATTTCTTCTTTCCTGAGGACAACCAATTTGGAAAACAATTTCAGTTATCAGCTTGAAGGGTTGATTCGGAAAGTGGAAGAGATCAAGAATGCTCAGTGGAACTTGCCCTGACATTCCTTCACAGGGGGAGCTGGGAGATTGTGGGACTTCAGGGTCCCTGCAAGACCAATCACTTGTCATAAGGTTGCTGAAAACCAAGCAGATCTCTCCGAGAGATCACCATTACTGATTTCTGTTTAGTGGTGTATTTAGTAACTCCAATTGAATGCCTTTAATAGACGCTGGGAAAAGATACAGACTTGAAAAATAAATAAATAATTAAATGTTTAGTGATTCAAATAACTTAGGGTTTTCTCCCCCCCACCCCCATGCCACATTGTTTTTTCTTCATATAAACATTTTTTTTTCAATTGAGATACAATTCATGTACCATAAGACTTACCTTTTAAATAGATGGTTCAGTTTTCTTTATCATATTCACAGTTCTGTGACCATCTCCACTGTCTAATTCTAGAACATTTCATTAACCCCAAAGAAACTCCATACCAATTAACTGTCACTTACCATTCCCTCCTTTCCCCAGCCTGTAGCCACCACCAGTTTACTTTCTGTCTGTATAGATTTGACTCTGGACATCTCATACAAACGGAATCATACAGAGCCACATGTCTAGTGTCTGCCATGATGGACAAGAGAACTCTGGAACACCCGTGTTAGGTTGTGTCATTCTTTCCTTGTCCAACTGCTATTTTATTCTTCTGTCCTCACTCAGAAGTGCAGGAGGCTTCTGCTCTGAAGGATAAATCAGGGGGAGGGAAAGCACACCTGGACTTTTCCAATTAACTTGGACACCAACACTTCCATTATCACAAAGTTCTTCTGGACAGCACTGCTCTCCAGAGAGTGGCCAAAGGCATTTGCACATGATAGACTTAAACTCACTTGCAAAATAAAACTTGCCCTCTGCTTAATTCCAAAGCCTGGAAGAGTGATTGAGCTGTACTGGTTGCCTGTCTTGAAATATACAGAGCAAATGACTGTCATGATAGAGCTTGCTCCAGAACACAGTCTGGACTTCGTTGCTGCAGACACCACGGAAAGACAAGATCTGGAATTTTGGCACTCGGGACTGGATTTTGTATAGAGTTGAAAAATCTATCTACAGAATGTACTCTTACATAATGGATAAGCTTCTCCCACTGATAAATGCCAGTTTTCCAGTGGACCGTGGAAAATTATCTATTTTGGGCCACTCCGTGGGAGGCCATGGAGCTCTTACTCCTGTTTTGAAGAGCCCTGGAAAATGCAAAGCTGTTGTTCAGCATTTGCGATCAGTTCTCTGTCTTTGGATGGATGGTTGAGTGGGGACAAAACTCTCTCAATCGATATTTTGAGTTAAATCAAAACAAATAAAGGGTTTATGATGCTTCTATTCTAGGGAAATGCTATTCAGATTCTGGTTAGAAGAGACCAAGGGAATGATGACGAAACACTCCAGGAAGACAGTTGCTTCCTGACATCAATTGTTTGTACAAAGAGGCTTGTAATTATACTTACTGATCTTCGCAGTCTTTCTTAATACCTGCATGAGACTTCATGTGAAATACCTGAACACAGAAAACATCAGATGCTGGAATCGCTTCTGAATTATAGAAGTCAGAATAAAGAAAAATGCTGTTATTAGATTTTAAATTATGGGTTTTCATGATGCTAAGAGAGCTTCATTCATAGAAGAATCATATTCCAAAAAAAGTGCATAATACACACAAAAAGTTCAGAAGTATGCTGAATGATTTTCAAGTATATTTAAGGCTTATCAACCACCAAACACGTTTGAGTGGTACCACACAGTTCTTCAGATTTTCTGTAGTTGCTTTAAAAAAATGTGAAGCAGACTGGTCTTATTTTATAGATCCCTTTGACACTTTTTATGAGGCTGTAGTAAATCATTCAAGACTTGCCTGAAGATCAGGTTTTGTTGCATGAAGAATGGATTTTCACTGCTACATCTGTGAGAAGTAAGAAATTAATCATTTTTTATTTTTTTATTTTCTAGGGTCAATGTAGATTTTGGCCCCCAAGATTCTTTTTCTTCATCAAGTCAGAAACTGGAGATATCAACTTTAATTCATTCTGTGCTGTAGAACTAATTCTTCCCTATACTGTCTACCACCCTTTTCTCCAGGAATTTCACAAAGGTTCAATGGATTTTGTTTCATCCACTTTTATTTCATCATCAATCTAGAAACCCAAAAATCCAAAATGCTCCAAAAGCCAACAAGTAAAAAATTTCACACTTGACCTCATGTGACAGGTCGAGGTCAAGATACAGGTGCACTAAAAATGATATATAAAGTTACCTTCAAGCTATGGCTACAGTTAAGTATGAAACTTAAGTGATTTCCTGTTTAGATTTGGATCCTATTTCAGTTAGCTTTTTATCACTGTGACCAAAATACCGGACAAGAACAATTTAGAGAAGGAGGACTTTATTTTGGCTCATGGTTTTCTCTAAAAATCCATAATTCAGTCTATGGTCAGCTGCCGCAGTCTGGCTGGGCACAATCAGGAGCCACTTGTCAAAAGAAACTAACTTTATTTTTAGAACCACACACGCCAAACAAAACAGCCTCTCAGGAAAAATCCTCAGAGCCTCAACTGCCACCACCAGCTTTCCACAAGCCTCTCTCTCCCACACAAGCCTCTNAAAAATATTTGGATCCATTTTATCATGAGCGCTCATCATATATGATATATGGACATACATACATTCAAACATATAACACAAAACACAAGTGTGCACACATAATATAATACATACAACACATAACATTATAGTAAAGGCCTTATAACTTTTTACAGGTGAAATCTCCATTGCAATGTTTAAAAACTCTATTAGTCAAAAATAGAACTGATCAGCAAAACATTAACCTAGGTCTGTATGAGCTCAAAAAACAAAATAGAACTTCATGATATGGCAAAGGGCAATAATAAAATAGATATTGAAAAAAAGCATCCTGGTTCTGTTGCAGATGTAAGAATAGCCAAACTGGAGTTTTGGATATCAGTTGTTATGGATTTGAGCCAAATCATCTTCTTTTTGGTCTGTAGAAATCGCTTTAGTTAATCTTTCTGGAATCCAAATCGGCTACTGTTCTCCCCTCAGTCGCTCCCCGTGCGAGCCACCAAATGCCGCAGTCTGGCTGGGCACAATCAGGAGCCACTTGTCAAAAGAAACTAACTTTATTTTTAGAACCACACACGCCAAACAAAACAGCCTCTCAGGAAAAATCCTCAGAGCCTCAACTGCCACCACCGGCTTTCCACAAGCCTCTCTCTCCCACACAAGCCTCTCTCCACCTCCCACAATCCTCCTGCTCTTGAGGCCGATTGGCTGGGTCACGTGGGCGGAGCCAAAAAAAGTCCCCCAATGAGCAGCTCCGTGGTCTGAAAGGGCAGGGAAACAGTCCAATGAGCATCACCGCAGAGGAGCCAATCAGCTAGATGTTGCTGGGGCCGAGGAGCCAATCAGCTAGATGTTGCTGGGGCCACTGTGAGCCAATCATCAGCCGGCAGCTGGAAGTTTGCTGGGGCCCCTTCGGCTGTGGCTCTCAACAGTCAGCCAACTCCATAGCTCTGGGTGGAAGATAAGACAGAACATGACTGAAGGGCATGTTGGAGGAGATCTGCTCAGGATGTGATGGCCAAGAAGCAGAGAGTGCTCTGTTTATCAGGCACAAAATGTAAACCCAATGACCTTCCTCTTCCAGCCACACGCTACCTGCCTACACTTACCATCCAATTAATCCATATCAGTGGATTGATTCACCAATTATGTTGCACCTCTCACAACACAATCATTTCGCCTCTGGAAATTCTTGCGTTGACTCACACTTGAGCTTTTGGGGGACACTTCATATCTAAACCATAACAGATCCCATACTCAAGATATCTCATCATGTGTATGCAAATATCACAAGATACAAAAAAAATATTTAATATACTTCTGGTCCATTTTGGATAAGGATAGTCAACCTGTATTAAGAGAAACCCACAAAATTATAATTAGACACTGATTAAAGTTCCAAAAAAAATGCATAATTTCACTCACTCATGAATTTTAAAACATTAAACATATTCTTAAAACATGAAAAAAAAAAAAACCCCGCAGCCCCTCTAAATTCTTTCAGTTTAGATTTAGGATCTCTTCCAATTGCCACAGATGGTGGATCTGAAAGTTTTTGTTCCAGCCAGATCCTGGTGCCACCATTTGATGACACCTGCCAGCCACCGCTTTTCACCAGTCCTGGCACTTAGTCGGTCCTCTCTGGCCTGCACAGTGTCCCACACCTTCTGTATTAGTCAGTGTCCTGTCACTGTGACAAATACCTCAGAAAATCAACTTATAAGGAGGAGAGGTTTTCTTTGGCTCAGCTTCAGAGGTTGTAGTCTGACGTGGCTTGTCCCCGTGGCTCTGGGGCTGTGGTGGCACACTGCATCAGGGCAGGATCTTGTGGCAGAGGAGGGCTGCTCATCTCATGATATCTGTGAGGTAAAAGAGAGAGGAAGGGTCTGGGGTCCCAATACCCCCTCCCAGGGCTCACCCCAGAGACCTGACTTCCTCCCTCTAGGCCTGAGGTCCTGAAGGTTCCACCCCCTTCCACGTGCCCCAGGCTGGGGACCAGGCCTTCAACACACAGGGACTTGGGAGACACTCAGGGTCCAAAGTGTGTCTCCCTCCCAGTGTCCTCCACAACCTCCATCCATGCCCAGCCTGGGGGTCCACCTCCATCACGGCTGCTCCTCCAGTTTCTCCAGGTGAGCCGAGCTCTCTCACCACACAAACCCAGCTGAGGGTGGTCTAGTCTCTCCTGAAATCTGCCTCCCAGGAACAGAGCAGAAACCAAGGCACAGCAATGACAAAACAGCACAGTGTCTTTTGTTTCGTTTTGTTTTAATTAAGTTGTAGTTGACAAATAAAAATTGCCTATCTTTTTTTTTTCTATCTGGGATTGACCTCAGGGGTCCTTAACTATTGAGCCACATCCCCAGCCCTATTTTGTATTTTATTTAGAGACAGGGTCTCACTGAGTTGCTTAGCACCTTGCTAAATTGCTGAGGCTGGCTTTGAACTTGCCATCCTCCTGCCTCTGCCTCCCCGGCCACTGGGATTCCAGGTGTGCACCACTGTGCCCAGCTTAAAAACTGTATATCTTTACAGTGTGCAATCTGATGTTTTGACATGAGTACTGATTAGGAGGTGGCTAAACCAAGCTAATTAATATATCCCTCACCTCCCATACTTATATTTTTTTTGTTGACAGATATGTAAAATCTAGTCTCTTAGCAACTTTTAAGACTACAATACCTTATTATTACCACGCTGTACAATGCATCTCCCGAACTTATTCCTTCCATCTACCCTCTGATGGGTGTTTCCTCATCCCCACACTCACCCCTCTTTCCAGAGTCATATCTACCCTCACCCTACTGCCTCATACTCTCTGCACTTATAAATCCAACTTTTAGAGTCTGCAGGCTGAGTCTCAAGGGTACTTCAGACACCCTTTGGGGTGCACTGTTGAGGTTCCCGCTTTACAACCACCAGAAGCCTGCCTGGAGTGGTCCAAAGTGCGCGTGCGGATTCTCCCTCCTTAATTCAGAACTTCCCTCTGAGTGATCAAGTTCTTGTGCTGGCAGCTGAGAGCGCCGCGGACAGCTGGGGAGTTATTTTCTCCTTCAGTCACAAGACGATGAAGCTAATCTGGATGGGAAGTGTGGGGGAGAGGGGGACAAATGCTCCTGCTCTGACCAGAATTGGGCAAGGTGGCTCACCACGCTTGCTTCCCTGTAAGTCACAGACACCTAAATAACTCATGAGTCTGCCCTCACAGTGGCTGAGAAACCACTGGATCCCTTCTGCAGGACTCTGGTGGGGTCAGAAGGAAGGGTCAGGGTTTAAATCAGCCTTCTTGTTATTTTTAAGCATCACTACAAAACATACTCTGTACTTAAATACATGTTAAGTCAATAATATAGAAACGATACTACATTTATTGAATTCGTGAGAGACTGCTGACATATTATTGTTTGGGGATAATTAATGTTTCTCCTGGACAATGTGTATTTCCCTGGTTGTTGTCTGACTGCTGTATGTCACAACGTTCAGTTCAGCAATATCTGTTGAGAGCCTTCTACTTGCCACATAGGTGAATATTTTGGCATCTGTTTCATTTAAAACAGGATCATAGCTGGGCTGGGTGGTGCCTGCCTTTAATCCCAGTGGCTGGGGAGGCTGGGGCAGGAGGATCGCAAGTTCAAAGCCAGCCTCAGCAACTTAGGGAGGCCCTAAGCAACTTAGCAAGACCCTGACTCTGAATAAAAAGGGCTGGGGTTGTGGCTCAGTGTTTAAGTACCCCTGGGTTCAATCCCTGGTACAAAAAAAAGGGAGGGGGGACTGGGGAGGGTTTATTCATCTTGGCTACATTCTAGGTAGAAGTCTCCATGCCTCTCGAATTTTCTTTCTCCATTGTCTTCTGCCCCATTTAGAGCAATACTGTAAACATTTATTTCTGCTATCATTAAACAAGAGGAGCAAGAAAACTCTAATAAATATATTATTTTATTATTTATTTATTTATTTTTGGTACCATGAAATTGGACCCAAGGACACTTCACCATAGAGTCACATTCCCAGCCCTTTTTATTTTTTGAGACAGGGTCTCACTAAGTTGCTTAGGGCCTTGCTAATTTTCTGAGGCTGGCTTTGTTTGAACTTGCCATCCTCCTGCCTCAGCCTCCGCAGCCTCTGGGATTGCAGACATGCACCACCATCCCCAGCTAATAAGTATAGTTTTTTAAAAAGCTGAAATCTAATTCCCCATTTCAACTATAATTACAGTTTCATTTTTAACTTACAACTGTAAAATATATCACACAGAAGAGAGAGATGAACTGCACATGCCTATAATCCCAGAAAGGCAGGAGGAGCACAAATTCGAGGCCAGCCTCAGCAACTTAGTGAGGCCCTGAGCAATTTAGTGAGGCTCTGGCTCAGGGGAAAAACCAGAGCTGGGATGTAGCTCAGTGGTAAAGCACCCCTGGGTTAAACCCCCAGTACCAAAAAGATAGAGAGATGAAAATATGAAAGAATACAGAACTACTCACATGTAGTATTAACATGATGAAATCTTTTTTATCTATGCTTATCCTCATAACTTTTGAGATATTTAAGTCGAAAATAAGTAAGCCTGCCTTCTTACTAACAAACCCTGGTCTAATCACTGGCCTTGGACAATTCCGTGGTCTTAAACTGTTGAGAGCCACAACCACGTCAAGATGGCGCCTGGCATTTTGCCAGAAGGAGTGGTTGGGAGGTGACGCCAGCGAGCCATTAAGATGATGATAATTAAGTTAAGCTGTGTATCATTATTAAGATAATGACTGATTGCTGTAACTGGATGATGCTAAATTGAAACAAGCTGTGTATTCAGCTGTGTATATAAACCTCTGCTGTCCGGCAATAAGGCGGCTCCTGCTACCTTGGGTGCCTGCTACTTTTGAGTTCCCGTTGAGTTCTCTCGGAGTTTCGGTTGAGTTCCGGGTGTGTTCCCGTGGGGTTCTGGCAATAAAGTAGTTCCTGTTTGAACCTACAAGTGGCTCGTGACCTCCCAGTTATTTTGTGCCCAGCCAGACTGCGGCATTAAACCTTTGGGAGGCTGCGGGTTCCACTGGTAGCTTTTTTGAATACTCGAGCTGAGTTCCAATTGACCTGCAGGTCCCTGAGATCCTCTTGGATAATCCCATTCCCTTAGACTGTCTCTGAACTTTTAAATCTGACTCTTCTTGATTGGTTTTGCTTTCAGAGCCATTCCCTTAGCTCTTCCCAAAAATTGGATTTTAAAAAAATACATTACTTTTGGCAATAGCTTATTTCCAGGTTTTGGAAAAAAGTATCTATTTCCCTAAGACTTGATTTTTTACAACTGATTTTGTTTCATTAAACAACCAAGTGTTTACTGACCACTGATCGCATGTTCTATACAGTCCTTGGTGCAGGTCAAGAACTGTACCTGGGCAGGGGTCCTTCACACCTGGCCATCCAGCTAACAGATAGATGGAGGGTGGATGGAGATTATTTGCTAATATGTGACAAGAGGAAGAAATGTCATAGGGAGGGGCTGGCAGCAGAATTTTTTTGGGGGTGGGGGCATTGAGAAAAGATGTCAAAGAAATTCTTAAGCACTTAGATATTGATAAAAGAGAAAAAAGTTAAGAGAGTGATGTCTTTCTAATTCAATGAGTAAACTGTAAATTTCAAAGAGACAACTGGGAATCTAAACTGAATAGCTGCACTATTTAGGTACAGCTCCAACGAGTCAGTGGAATTTTAAAAAGGTCTTCAGGTTTGTGAAGGTGGGCTGTCTTAGCTATTTCTAGTTACACGAAACCTTTATGCAGAGACAATCTTACCCACAGACTGGGTGACTGGAGCCAGGCACCATGGTTTCCATGGTGCTATCAGCCCCTTCCTCTTCTCAAATGCCTTCTGACCTTGGCCTACACCTACCCAGTCCCCGGTTGAGTTGGGTTATGCCCTCAAAGTAAGGTGCAGTCTCTCAAGATCTCCTTTATAAAAGGGAGGTTTTCCCAGGAGGCTAAAGGTGTGGACCATCAAGGACTCAGATGATTCTGCCCATATCCCCAGGACCGAGAGCTGTGCTCACCTGAGGCTGAGTTGCTTCCTGTGTGAAGGGACTCAGAAAGAAAAGGCAGGTTGGAATTGCTTTCCTGTTTTTGTTTTGGTTTTGGTTTTTGCTTCTGGAAACTGTTATATTTCAATCAGTTTTAAGATATAGATCACTGAAAAATATGACTAAAGCTATGAATTGTCTTCCTGGACAAATGCACAAACGTTAAAACCTTAAATAATACAATTTGCAGACTCTCCAAACGTCTGTAGAGGAGAGCTGGGCGTGGTATCACACACGCGTATAATTCTAAGGACTTAGGAGGTTGAGGGCAGAGGATGACAGGTTCGATTCCAGTCTCAGCAACTCAAAAAGACCCTGTCTCAAAGTAAAAAATAAAATGGACGGTGTGTGTAGCTTAGCAGTAAAGCACCCGGGGTTCAATTACAGTACCCAAATAAGCAAAAGCTTATCTGTTAACAAATAAACAAAAGCTTATCTAGAGGTGAGAGGATGGGTTAATGGGATCAAGGTGCTATTGGATGGGAGGAAAAACTTACTGTTCTGTAGCCCAGTAAGATAGCTATGGGTGACAATTACTTGATTACTTCAAAATAGCTAGCAAAATTTTGAATGTTCCCAACACAAAGAAATGGTGTTCTGTCTGAAGTAACAAATACGCCAATTACTTTGATTGGATCATTACACTGCATTCATGTATTGAAATTTCACATTTAGTACCGCTAAATGTGTACGGTGACTATATGTCAATTTTAAAAAATATGTTTTAAAAACCTTCCTAGGGGCTGGGGATATGACTCAATGGGTAGAGTGCTTGCTTTGCATGTACAAGGCCCTGGGTTCAATCCCCAGCACCACAAACACAAAATAAAATAAAATAAAATAAAAAGAAATTAAAAAAAAACCTATCTAGAGCTGGGTGCAGTGGCAAACCCTTGTAATCTAGCAACTCCAGGGGCAGAGGCAGGAAGATCAAAAGTTCAAAGTTAACCTCAGCAAGTTAGGGAGGCCCTGAGCAATTTAGTCTGTTCAAAATTTAAAAAATTTAAAAAGGGCTTGGGATGTGCCTCAATGACTAATTACCTCTGGATTCAATCCTTGGTACCAAAAAAATAAAAATAAAAAACAAAAAAACAAACAACTATCTAAAGATCCCAGGTTAAGAATCCCTGTTCCTTGGAGCCATGTGTAGTGGCCATGGGGCCTGAGATAATAGAGTAGGTAGGGCTAGGGAGACTTGGATCTTCCCCTTTGCTATCTGCTCTACTCCTGTACCCTCCCGCCCTCCACTGCACCATTTGTGGGTGGGCAGAGTCATCTAAGAGATGACCAAGAATCATCACTCTGGGAAAAGGAGGGCTGGGTGCTGCTGCCATCCAGTTTACTTCTGTGTTGTAGAACCACTTAACGAAGAGTGAGTTGCAGCCAAGGGAGGCTGGCTGTCGGCGTGGTGAAGGGAAGGCAGGTGACCGTGGAGGTGAGGTGGCTGCAGTCAGTGCGGCCCTACTTTGCAGCTCCTCCATCAAGCCGAAAGCTCAGCACCGCTTCTAGAGACCAGGGGAAACCAGCGAGAGAGTAAACCTGGATTGTCAGGTTGATGGGATTGAAAGACACCTAGGAAACGTCCAGGGTTAGGAGGTTTCTGGATGTGTCTGTGAAGGTTGTTCCTGAGATGATTGGCACCTGGGACAGCAAACCGAGTGGGAAGATCTGCCCTGAATCTGGGTGGCACCGTCCAATAGGATGTCCCCACCCCTCACGATGGAACAAATAGCAGCAGGAAGCCATGGAGGCTCCATTCTGCTTGAGCCGGTGAGCCTGTTGCTGCTGCCTTCTGCCCTGAACATGGGACTGCAGCTCCTTGCTCCTTCCTCTTCTGCAGGGAGCTCCAGGCCCCCAGCCTTGGACTGCGGCTGCATCCCTCATCCCTCTCCCGAGGCTCCATCTGCTGGGACCAAGGAGCTGCTGTTTCCCATCTCTCCAGCCTGCAGAGGGCCAGGCCACGTGGGACAGCAGGCACCTCCTCGTGTCAGCCAATCTAATTCATGCCCTCTTATAATTAGATATCCTGTTGGTTCTGTTTCCTCTAGAGATCCCCGACTAATACAGATCTGGGTCCTGTAATGCCAGATTCGGGGCTGGGGTTGTGGCTCAGCGGTAGAGCGCTCGCCTAGCCCATGCGAAGCCCTGGGTTCGATCCTCAGCACCACATAAAGATAAATACACAAAATAAAAGTTAAAAAAAAAAGACATAAACCTCATGTAATGCCAGATTCGTGGGACCCCAATAGACCTCCAGGAGCCGAATCCGATGCAATCACACAAGAGTCTTTATTGCAAGCTCAAGCCTGGACTCACAACCGTTTCCGACGCATCGGTCCCAGGGAGTGAGTCCCGGTCCTTTGTTCAGTGAGATTTTATAGGTTTGGGGGGGATACTCTCTGCGTCACAACATCACACAGCAAATCATTCCACACCGTGGGAAAGTCAAACAACAACTCTTAACATTGATTAGCACATTCACTGGCGGGAACAAGTTGGGTAGGGGTGATTGGTTAGTACAAGAGGGGGATTCCTTTGAACCGGTTGGTTTAAGCCACGTGGGGTGTACGTGCTAAACTACATGGTTTCCCAACATGTTATCAACCACCATAAACTACTGGGGGGTCATCTGGCATCCCAGGTATTTTCCCTGTCTCATGCTGATTGGTGGTTGCTAGGGGGTTGCTATGGGTCCTCACCTAGCCTGAGTCAGGGACACCTGGTGCCGCAGACCTCTCCTGTTATTTGTAGATAAACAACTCAGCAGGGTGGGAATGTGCCTAGGAGTGCTCTGTGGGTTTTTCCCAAGACAAGGGTCACGCCCCCTTCCTTAGGACAGGCCTTGAGGTTGAAGCTGGTTTGTCAAAAATGGAGTCACATCAGTTTCTCAGGTACCAAGAGTGGGTCTAGGGAAACCACACTGTGGAGATGAATTTCCTGAGTTGGCTCTCTGGGTTTTGGAGTTGGTTCTCTGGATTGTTTCTGCCTGAAGTTGCTGAAGCCTCTCCAGCCGGTAACATGGACGGCACCGAGAATCCGTGGTGTGAACTGTTGAAAGAGATTCGCAAAGTGATTGCACCCCTTGCTCCTCATTCACCTCTTGGGAGAAGCAAGGAGTTTAGTGACTGTGTACGTGATACTTTTAACCATTTCTGGAAAATGAAGAAATAAGAAGATGTTGGTTGGTTGCTTCTGGATTCACTGGACAAAGTAGAAAAAGAGGAGGATGAGCTCAGAGAACAAGTTTCTCAGCTCCAGACACCCATGAATGAGGTGACAGCTTCTCGGTGTGCTTTGAAGGAGACTCTTCTCTCTAGTAAGCACAGGGCTGAGGTTGCTGAAAACCAAACTCAAAACTCTCATCATGTGATTAGCTGAATTAAGATGCAAATCTCAGTCTAGAAGGGTGTCTGCAAGGTGAGGGTGCAGCTTGGGAAAGAATGGGCTAGAGTAAGTTCAGATAGGGATGTGAGGGAGGACCCCAAAGAGGCTGGGGACCTTGAACTCCTACCTTCCCAGGGTTGGTTTTGCCAGAGGAAGTGGCCTCCCCACCCACCTCCTGTGGTCTCGGCCTCCCCACCTCCCCCTGAGGGAACTAATCCTGTATCCTCTGTGGAAACTGTCATGACCTTCCATGATGCACTTCCCAAGGGGGACAAAGCCGCTACGCCTCAAGACCCACCCCAACCACCTGCTTTTGCCTCTGGAACTGGAAGCAGACTCAAGCCCAAGCAGGGCCCAGAGGTGAGGTAGACAGTGTGACCCACGAGGAGGTGTGCTTCTCTCCAAAGGAACTTCTTGAGTTTTCTAATTGATACAAGCAGAGGTCTGGGGAACAGGTATGGGAATGGATTTTAAGGGTATGGGAAAATAGTGGGAGGAACATGAAATTAGGCTGAATTGATTGATATGGGCCCTTTAAACAGGGATTCTAGATTTAATGTAGTAGCTGACAGTGCAAAAAAAAAAAAAAGGCACTAATAGTTTACTTGGTTGGTTGGCTGACATATGGATCAAAAGATGGCCTATTGTGAGCTGGGAATGCCTGACCTCCCTGGGTTTACTGTGGATGGAGGGATTCAGAGGCTGGAATGCTGGAGCGGCTTAGCCACGTGAGACCTTCTCCACACTGCGAGGGTCCAGAAGATGTGCCCTTCACTAGGACTTTAAGGAACAGATTTGTGAGGGGAGCTCTGTCATTGCTCTTCTCTGTTTGCCAGAACTTACCCTGACTGCCATCACTGAATTGGCAAACTTAAATAATATGGTATAATTGGATCCTGGAAGGGCAGGGGCCAAGTGGTGGCTCACAGCTGCTAAAGGCAATATTCTCCAGAAGGCTGTAGGTGTTCCGAATGTACTGTCTCTTCCCCAGCCAGGGTTCATGGGTCCAGGATGGAAATGGGAGTGGAGTGGTACCACTCACCAGTATCCCAGTGACCCACTAACAGATTTTTTTTTTTGTACCATGGATTGAACTTGGGGCACACAACCACTGAGCCACATCCTCAGCCTTTTTGGTATTTTATTTAGAGACAGGGTCTCACTGAGTTGCTTAGGGCTTCTCTAAGTTGCTGAAGCTGGCTTTGAACTCACAATCCTCCCGCCCTCAGCCTCCTGAGCCACTGGGATTATCCACACCTAGCTCACTAACAGGTGTTTTACTTCCTGTGCCACAACCTTATGTTCTGTTGGCCTGGAAGTCTTAGTTCCAGAGCGGGAAGTGCTTCTATCAGGAGGCACTTCTGTCAGATCCCTTTGAACTACAAGTTAGGATTTTCCCACGGCCACTTTGGGCTCCTCCTGCCTCTGAGTCAACAAGTTAAGAAGGGAGTTAACCATGTTGGCAGGGGCATGGATGCAACTGACCAAGGGGAAATTGGACTATTCCTCCACAGTGGAGACAAGGAAGAGTTTTCTTGGCATGCAGGAGATCCTTTGGGGCCTCTCCGTATTGCCACAGCCTGTTATCAGGGTCACTGGGAAACTGCAGCACTACAATCCAGGCAGGATGACTAATACCCCAGACCTTTCTGCAATGAAGGTATGGGTCACCCCTCCAAGTAAAGGACAAGATCCGCTAAGGAACTTGCTGTGGGCAGAAGGAATCCAGAATGGGGAGACAGCAGTTTTTATAAATACCAACTGCGGCCATGTTACCAGTTATAATTGTCATGAATATTTCTTTCCTATTTTGTTTAAGAATATTTGTGCACATGTACACTCAAAAAGCAGATATCTTGGTTTTTTCGCCTCTTATTCTTTCATTATGTAACATTTATTAAATGTCAGTATTTGAGAGGGAAAAGCTACATGATAGTATTTCAGGTATGAGATGTTAGAAGAGTAAAGTAAGCATCACTCAAAAACTACCTCCCATTCTGGGGAAGAAACGAGAGACTTCGGGTTGTATGTGAGATAATTACGTCATGTTAATCAGGATTGTGACCTTGTTACTGTGTTTATTTGGAGATTAAGGATGATCTAAAAAAACATGGTGGGGTTATCAATTGACAAGGAATGGACTCATGATGGTTAATTTGGATTGACAACTTGATTGGATCGAAGCGGCTAGGATTTAGAGACTCCATGGTGTGTCTGTGAGGGTGTTTCCAGAAACCATTGGCACATGGGACAGCAAACTGAGTGAGGAGATCTGCCCTGAATATGGCAGCACTGTCCAGTAGCCTGGGCTTCCAACGGAAGAAAGTGGAGGGAGGAAGCCCCTACAGACCAGACGCAAGCTTGGTTCTTCTTGAGTGTGTGTGTTGATGCTGCTGCCATCTCCTGTGGATGCTGGACCCCAAGTCCTTCGCTCTTCCAAGGTGGACTCTCCCCAGAGACTCTCCAGGGAAATTCCAGACTGTCAGTCTCAGGCTGAGGCTGCATCATGGGGTCTTTCTGAGGCTCCAGCTCCTTAGACTGTTCAGCGACTGGTTTTCCTGTCTCTCCAGCCTGCAGACGGCCATCGTGGGAACATCCCATACCCCACTGTGTAAGCCAATCTAATAAATCCCTTTCACTATCATACAGTCGTGCAGATACGTCCTGTTGGCTCTGTTCTCTAGAGAACCCTGACTGATGATCAGATCACATGCTGCAGCTATGAAACTCCTTCTACCAAAGGAGTTTGTATTTTGCAGAGAAAGGGTAAGACCGTCCATATCTCGTGAACTTGAGAGTATCACTCACCCGCCCTTCCCTGCCCTCGTCTCTACACAGCTGACCCTGAGGTATAGAGTCAGCCCTCAGTGTCCTCTGGTTCTACAGCCATAGATCCAAGTGTGGATCAAAATCACAAGATTAAAAATTGTGTCTGCACTGAACAGGTACAGACTTTGTTCCCTGTCATCACTCCCTAAACAATGCAAGTATTAACAGGACATTTACATCGTATTAGTCATTAGAAGCAACCTGGAGACAATTTAAAGTTTGTTCAAGATTGTGCCTGGGTCCTATGCCACTACTATGCCATTTAACATAAGGACTTGAGCTTCCTGGCTTTGGGTATCTGCAGGGTCCAGGAACCAATCTCCCGTGGATGCCAAAGGACAGCCGTGTGAAGTTTTGCCACTTTCCTTAGGCCTTTTCATCCCTGATACATCCACACAACAGAAGTGGAATTTCTGTTTCTGTTTCTAGGTTGACTCTAGGTGATAACACAGAGAACGATACTCAGATATCTCATATTGGGAGGCTATTTGTGATACTATCAGTCATTAGCTTTCTGTTTGTTCCTAGTTGTATCCATAAAATGCAGTAATTAAGAGCACAGTCAAACCAGACTGCTGCATTCCAAATCCCACCTGATCATGGGCTATTGTGATCTTGATCAAGTGACTAAACCTCTGTGTCTCTTCTTTTATAAAGTGAGGATAAGGGCCTGGTGTGGTGGCACATACCTCTAATCCAAGTGGCTCAGGAGGCTGAGGCAGGAGGATCACAAGTTCAAAGCCAGCTTCAGCAACTTAGCAAGGCCCTAAGCAACTTAGCGAGACCCTGTCTCAAAATAAAATATTAAAAAGGGCTGGGGATGTGGCTCAGTGGTTAAGTACCCCGGGTTAAATCCCTAGTATCAAAATAAATAATTAAAGTGAAGATAGGAACAGTACCCAACCTGTAAGGTGGAGAGTTAGCACATATAAAATGCATAGGACAGAGCTTGACAAGTGATAAAGGCTTGGTAAGTTTTATTGATCACAGTGGTTCCTTGGTATCCATCCATGTGGGTTGGTCCTAGGACCCCCCTGAATAAAAAAATTCTAAGGATGCTCAGGTCTCTTGTAGTATTTGCACATGACCTACACACCCTCCTGCCTGCCTTAGATGGTCTCCAGATTACTTATAACACCCAATACAATATAAACAGTTTTATACTGTATTGTTTAGCGAATAATGGCAAAGATTCTGTTGCTCTACACTACAGACACATTTTTTTTAAAAAAGATGTTTTGGTTCCATGATTGATTGTGTCCTTGGATGTGGAAACTGGATATGGAGCATTAATTGCATTTTCATCCTGTTTGCTCAGTACCCACAACGTGTGGAACACAGATCACTGACTTTGTAAAATAAATGTTCTTGAGTTAGCTGATAATAAAATTACCTACTGATCAGTTTCCACTGTGGAGTTATTAAAATAAGACACAAGTTCCCATAATACACTGGTCACATGTTCTTCAGAACTTTTGACTCAGAATAGGTGTGTTTGTGGAGGCACATCCTCATCACCATCATCCTGTCCCCCTTAGCGACAAGGAGAAGCTTCGAGAAAGAATACTGTGTCCATTGGCCATTTTCCATTGGCCAGTCAGAGACCATCCCAACAGGGCAGGAGGGATCATGGTGAGGCAGCAAGAGCCAATAATCTGGTCTCAGTAATTTCAGCAGCCACATGGGAAGAACAGGTTTCTCCGATAGGGCGCCCTCCGTAGCCTCATTTGGAATCCAGTGACCCATTCTCTCTTCAAGTGCCAGTGTGGCCACTGCTTAGCAACAGGAGTTTATTTGGGTTCATTTGTTCCCATTCAGTACACCACTTTAGGGACAAATTTTTCACCAAGCCCACCCAGATGGTTAGCCCTCCCACATGTCAGACTGATGAACAGGTACTCTGGGACTTGCTATGTTTTGAATGCACATGTCCCTCAAATTCATATGTTGGAATCTGAAACTCAGTGTGATAGTGTTACAAAGTGAACTGTTTGGGGGACCCATTAAATCACGAGTGTGCTACCCTCATGCATGGAATTCGCATGTATATAAAGGTGGCTGAAGGTGGCCCGCTAGTCCATCTTGTACCTTCATGTGAGGACGCAGCATCAGGAAGCAGAGAGCAGAGAGCAGAGTCTGTCTGCTTGATCTTAGGCTTGTCAACCTCCAAAACTGAGAAATTAGTTTCTATTACTCATAAATTTCCCAGTCGGATGTATTGTGTAAAAGCAGCAGACAGATAAGATAGGATCTCAGTAGATTCTGGGAAGGAATCATAGAAGGCTACCTGGTACTCCAATAAGCTTTGTAGACAATGATTTTTGAGGTCCTGGGTTACCTTCTCTGTCAAGATTTTAGGAAAACCTGTTCATAGGAAATAGTTTATTCAGAAGCCTTATGCTACGTGAAGAAAGGCAGAAGAACAACTGTAGGACCACTCCAGTGTTGGGTTCCTCCTCTTCCCCATGTGTGCACTGAGTGGTCAGCTCTTAGAAACAGCCCTGGCTGGGTGAAATTGGAAAGTAACCCACAGGGACAACACAGTGAAGGGGGAGAGACCCAGGATGCAAGACTAAGGGTCCAAGTGGAACAAGAAAAGAATGTTCTTACCTTTGACAAGGAAGGGACATCAAAATAAATAAATGACAGGGAGAGGAGAGGAGAATTTTGAGGTAGAGGGCAGAGAAGTTGAAGGTATAGAAATTAATATTGGTTTCCTCGTATAGCAAACAAAGAGATCACCCTCCACAGAGACAAGCAGGCTCTCGCTGAAATCTCAAGGAGGACTGACACTCACAGAAAAGTCCAGC
Organism: Marmota marmota marmota; assembly: GCF_001458135.2. NCBI lineage: Eukaryota > Metazoa > Chordata > Mammalia > Rodentia > Sciuridae > Marmota > Marmota marmota. The sequence goes on from NW_025999913.1 coordinate 12,866,257, forward strand.
ATCTTTTCTATTTTCTACTTCCACTGCCTTCAGAACTGATCCTGTGAAAGAAACATTTCTCAACAAACATGCTCAATGATCCTTATTTGTCAGCTCTGAGATTTTTTTTTTTTTTTGGATTGGGGATTGGACCCAGGGATGATGTACCACTGAGCCACACTCCCGGCCCTTTTATTTTCTATTTTGAGACAGGGTCTTGCTAAATTGCTGGGGCAGGGGATGGAGATATAGCTCTGTGGTACAGCAGCGGTACAGTATCCCTGGGTTTATGGTCAACCTTAGCAATTCAGCAAAGCCCTAAGCAACTTAGCAAGACCTTGTCTCAAAGTGGGGAGGGGCTTGGGATGTGGCTCAGTGGTAAAGTATCCCTGGGTTCAATCCCCAATTCAAAAATAAAATCTCAGATTGTCCTTCACAGGTCTCATCCTTCATCACCTCTTCAATATTGTCCCTAATGTTCCATTTTTTTTTTGTACCAGATATTGAACCCAGGGGTGCTTAACCTGAGCCACATCCCCAGCCTATTTTATTTTGAGAAGCATCTTGCTAAGTTGCTGAAGGCTGGCCTCAAACTTGCAATCCTCCTGCCTCAGCCTCCTGAGCTGCTGGAATTACAGGTGTGCACCACTGAGCCTGGCTTGTTCCTTTCATCTTCAGTGTTCTTCTTGCACCATTCATTCTTTTATTTTGTGTGGGATACTGTCGATTGAACTCAAGGGCACTTGACCACTAAGTCACATCCCCAGCCCTGTTTTGTATTTTATTTAGAGATGGGATCTCAACTGAGTTGCTTAGTGCTTTGCTTTTGCTGAGGCTGGCTTTGAACTCTTGATCCTCCTGCCTCAGCCTCCTGAGCTGCTGGGATTATAGGTGTGCAGTCAGCGACCATTCACCTTTCATGTCTCATTTCTTCTTGAAGACTCAGTTCTTAACTCCACAGGAAGCATTCTTTGATCTCGAGTAGTAGGAACAACCTCCTTTCCTATACAGCCACAAATACTGCTCTAACTTGGGATATGTTTTGCAATTTTCCTTGCACTGTGTTTATTTTATACTCTCCACATCTTCCTATTATGTCATAAACTTGAAGACAGAATTTTGCCTCATTCAACCTTATTCTCCACAATACATCATACTCCAGTACGAAATACACAGTCAGACTCTTATATCTGAGGGGTTTGCATCTGTGGATTCAATGTATGTTGGATTGAAAATATTTGGAAAAAAATTGTAGCTGTACTAAAGGCATTCAGACTTTTTTTCATGTCATTATTCCCCAAATAATACAGCATTGCAACTATTTGCAGAGTATTTACATTGTGTTAGGTATTAAAAGTAGTCATGAGATGATTTAAAGTATAAGGGAGAACTATATGAATTATATGCAAATACTGCACCATTTTATATACCCACATGGATACAGAGTAACAACTTTGTTTAGCTAAAAGAAATACTCTATTAATGTTTATTGATGCTAATGCTTAAAATTTTAGCCATGGATGTTTGGAAGTTTCTGGTTATGGTCCTGAACAAGTTGGTTGTTATTGACATATTACTTTATGCATATGCATTCCTGGAACATACATCCACCCATCCATCCATCCATCCATTCATTCATCCCTGTGTTATTCAGTACAAATTTATTGAATATCTAATATATGCAAAGTATGTGCATCATAGGGTTGGTGTTGGCTGACCTTGTGTAGTGTACCCATTCATCAAGTACCCATTCATCAATGGAGTACCCATCCATCGATGTTTATGTCATGTTGTTTACCTGTTTTCCAAACAAAGGGGAGCAAAGAGGCACTGCACATCATCATTACTAGCCAAGAGCAATATGTAATAGGAATGACCTTGACTTAAATTGCGACCTCTTGGGTCAGAATAAGCCTTGTAATGCATAGAACTGAACATTGACATAGAATTCTCGCTTTTCAGAGGTTCATTTTCATGTTTGTTTGGAGACTTTCTTTAAGAGGACAACAATTACATTCCTGCTGCCCCCCACCCCCCCACCCCCCAAGCAATTATTTTTCTGGCATTCATTCAACGAAAAGGTTCAAGTGCACTCTTTCAGATTGAAGTAAACTCCAATGAAAATTTAAAATCAATGCTTTCCATCTAATAACGTTAATAAAAAAAAAAGAGGAACACGTCCAATTTTGTAATTATAATCCATATATAAAAAGGGACGTGGCTACAATATCCATCTTAAGAAGTAGGTTGTTTTTAAATAATCAGGCAACTTTTTAAAGTTGCTGTATATATAGTACTTTAAAAAAAGAAGATACCGGTGCATCTGACCCTGATGCCCAGCTAAAAGGTTGGATAACTGTTCCTACCCACAGCCTTTGTCCTTACATCGCGGATGGGAGGGGTGGGGACCCAGGCCAGTCTCTTGCTTCCTAAGGACCCATTACCCATTGGGGACCCAATCTATCTGTGCCTCCTTCAGCCAGGAGCCTCCAGATCTTTCCAGACTTCCTTGCAACACTCCCGATGCAGTGGATGCCTGGCTTTCGCAGGCTGGCGTTGGCAGCCAGTCTCCCTCGCGCGCCTCTGCCGTCCCCATCTCCCTCTTTTCTCCCACGGCCCATCTGCCCCTCCTTCCCTCCACCCCCTCTCCTCGCTGCTCCCCTTTATTTCCACTCCTCGCCCTCGCGCTGCGCTCGCCCTCCCCCTCGGCTGCGCTCGTCTGTATTTGGAGCTCCCGGAAGCCGGCGACTCTCCCCGGGAGCAGCGTGACCGACTCCCATTCAGGGGGGAGGAGGCAGCAGGAGGAGCAGGGGAGGGCCGGCGGGCGGAGGGTGCCGGTGGCCGCGCACGGCTTGGCATCGCGAGGACCGGACCCCGGGGCGCCGGAGCAGGTAATCGGGGCGCCGCGCTGG
>NW_025999913.1:12869319-12985610 GCF_001458135.2 Marmota marmota marmota
GGGTCCAACTTTGGGGGGAGTCTCGCCCACTCGGATCTGACGCTCGTGAGTCTCCCGGGGCAGGAGGGGGGGGGGTTGGTGTCCTTGAGACGGAGCTGACCAGAGCCACCCCGATCAGAAAGTGCTGGAAAGAAACCGACCTGGCCTCTCCGCAGAACCTGACTTGAGGCCATGAGTCACTTGTTAAAAATGCAAAGACAACTGAGGCATGGAGCGACAGCTCCGAAAATGTACCCCGCAGCTGCTCTCGGACTGCTTAGGGTAGAGGGTTGTTGGTAAAAGTAGCCGCCTCGTCATCACTCGGAGGGCCAATAACCGGGCGTGCAGATGGGAATCTTTATTCTCATCAGCACCACAGATATGCTGCAAGTTGGGGCGATATTTGAATTCATGCATTCTTTAAAATGAGTGAATGTAGGTGACTGCATTTAGCATAGTGAAGCTGGGTTAGGTCCAAACCGCCAAGGTGAAGAGGAACGCTTGGCTCAAAGGTCAAGGACCTTTGGCTACGTGGTCATGACTGCAGAAGCCTATGAGACTTAGGCACCACCGCTTACCAGAATTGTTGGTAGAGCCTGTATCTCTTCTGCTTGTCCAAATTTCTTTTAATTTAAGGAATGTGCCTTAGAATGTTTGATAAAACGTCTAGGTCCACTTTGGGAAGGATTACAACATAAGTGTGATCTTTAGGGTAATTATGTTATTAGAGTCTAATTAGACTGTAAGCATATTGAGGGCAAGGAGGGTGTGGGGGTGGTATAACAGTCCATAGAAATTCACTCAGTATATTGTGAATAGGCAGTGAAAGTTTGTGTAAATAATCAGGTGAATAGTTTTAAGTGTGACCATAACTTGACAAGACTGTATATTTGCAAGAAAAGCCTATTTCTCCATGGATCCCCAAATCTAAAAATCCTTAATAAAATTAGAATCAAGGGGTCCTGTAACTATTTACTAAGGATAAAAAGAAAAAGAAGCTGACTTTGAGAAATCAGGAAGATAACTACCAAGGTGCTTTGCTAATAGGAAGTAGGTGTTGGCTGTTTTTCTTTGAAACAAGAAATAATTTAACTTATTGAGTAAAAAACCAGAGAGTAAATATGTTGGCTTTGCTGGCCATGTGGATTCTTTGGTAATGATTAGGTTTTCATAGGTTGAAAGCAGCCAAAGATAACATCAAGGAATGGTGCAACCTTGGTTCACTTTATTTGTGGATATTGAAGTTTGAAGGTCATGTAATTTTCACCAGGAACAAAATATTCTTTTTTTCCCCCCAGGCATTAAAAAAAATGTAAAAATACTATTCTTAGCTTAGGGGAGGAGGGAAAATACACAGGAGAGGAGAGGAGAGTAGGTTGGTCCTGCTGGCTGGACTCTGCCTTCCTGCCCACCCCGAGTTAGAAAGGAACCTTTTGAAAGGATTAATGGGCTAGATTTTCTAAATGCCAAAATTATACCCAAAGAGTTAAATTAAACACCTTCAAGAAGAGCATTAACTTATTTTGGGGCCTTATGGTCTTTCGTTTTGAATATTTAACGTTATGCAAGAAGTTTTGTTTTTAATTCATCAATTATATGATATTTTATACATAAAAATAATGTTAATAAGTCTATGTAACCTAGGAACATTATGTTCAAATGAACACCTACGAGCCCATTACCACCCATCACCAGCTTAAAACTAAGGCTTAAGAACTAGATCGTTTTGAAAAAAATAGCTCATCGAGTGGGAAGAAATATTTAAAAATCATATCGATGAGGGACTTATATCCACAATATATAAAGACCTATTAAAACTCAATAATAAAAAGATAAGTAGCCCAATTTAAAACTGGACAAAAGATCTGAATAGATATTTCTCCAAAGAAGATATACAAATGACCAATAAATGCATGAAAAAAAAAATGCTCCACATCATTATTCATCAGGAAAATGCAAGTCAAAACTACACTGCATAACTTCTTGATCCTGGCTGACAGCAGTCATAAAAGGGGAAGGTAATTAGGAGGGTGGGTGAGGGAGGAAGCACTGCAAGCCTCAGGCACTGCTCAGGGGAAGGTAGCATGTTGCCTCCACGTTGGAAACCAGTTCAGGTTAAATGGTGTTGTATGACCTGCCAATTCCATTGTAGGTATGTATTCAAGAGAAATTAAAACATGCCCACACAAAAACCTGTGCGCAGATGCTTATAGCAGCACCATTCATAATAGCCAGAAGGCAGAGGCAACCCACATGTCCATCAGCTGATGAATGGTTAGATAAAATGGACTCTGTCCATACAATGGCATATGATTCAGCCATAAAAAGGAGAGAAGTACCGCCACATCAGCAGGGGTGAACTTTGAAAGCACCATGCTAAGTGAAAGAAGCCAGTCACAAAAGGCCACACACTGTATGATCCATTCAGGTGAAAATGTCCAGAGCAAGGACATCTATACAGTTGGAAAGTAGATTAGTTATCCCTTGGGGCTGGAGTTGGAGGTGGGTTTCTAAAAAAGTAATAAAGCTGATAGGATTTCTTCCTGAGCTGATGAAAATTTTCTAAAATTGACTGTGGCAATGGTTGCAGGAGTCTGTGAATGTACTAAAAATAATTGAATTGTACACCTTAGGTGGGTGAATTGTACAGTATGTGAAAAACATGCCAATAAAGCTGTTAGGGAGAATAGAGGCTCGGGGGAGAAAAAAAACTGGGCGCTGGCCTACCTCACTGCACCTGTGTTCCTCCCCCGGGTCATTCCCCATATACCTGCCAACCCTGCATTCTGTATTGATCTTTCCTTGCTTTAATTGTGAAACAGTTTTATGTCATGTACGAATTCCTGAACAACATATGTTAAGTTGGTTTTGATTTATAAAAATGTAATATATAATCTCACTTTTTTTTCTTTACCTTTTTTTCCTTCTGGTCCTGGAGATTCAAACCCAGTGCTTTACCCCTGAGCTATATCCCCAGCCCGTTTTATTTTAATTTTGGGGCAGGGTCTTGCTAAGTTGTCCAGGCTGGCCTCAAACTTGTAATCCTCCTGCCTCAGTCTCCTGAGTTGCTGGGATTACAAGCATGCACCATCTCACCTGGCTAATCTCGCTTTCTTTAAACTCAATGTTAAGTTTTTGAGGTCACCCATATTGTTATTTGAAGTTATATAATAAATTTTGGCAAATATTCCGTCATTTATTTAGCCATTCCCTATTGACAGGCATCTGAGTTGCCGCCTGTGTTTTGCTGTTTCCAACAATGCTGCTTTCAAAGCACTTTCTCTTGAGCCTGGGCAGGACATCTGTGGGAACTCGAAGATGTCATATATTTTACTGGCAAAAAAACAAAGACTGTTTCTCTGTCATTTTCCATGTTGATGGTGTATACCTTCGTGTTCTTTCATCTAATCCAAGATGAAGTGACTATTTCTGAGAGTCTTGCTTCTGATCTATTTAAATTCCAAATCTAATGTGTTTACTTTTTTTTTTTTTTGGTCCCAGGGATTGAACCCAGGGGTGGTTAGCCACCGAATCACATCCCCAGCCCTTTTAAATATTTTATTTAGAGACAGGGCCTCACTGAGTTGCTTAGGGCCTTGCTAAGTTGCTGAGGCTGGCTATGAACTTGTGATCCTCCTGTCTCAGCCTCCTGAGCCGCTGGGATTACAGGCGTGGGTCTAATATGTTTTCTGATGTCTTAGTGGGAAAACACTAATCTAAAATTCACAACTGAGTTCCCCAGTATGATCTCGTTACCCAGTCACTCATGAGCACCTCCTTTTAGACGTCGTAGGTTTAGGATAGACAACCTTATGAAATCAAAGGGGCATTACTTCAGGCAAGGTACAGGAAGGGTCACTAAGCTTCACTAAAACATTCCATATATTGTGAACCTTGCTGCAGTCCAGGATTCTACTGTGATTTCGTTTTGTTGTTCTGATAACAACAAGCTGATCAGTTATTTGGGCAGCTTCTGATTTAGGCTGTGAGATTTTGCAGTTTATTCAGATATTATGACTTAGGAAGTGGCGGAGGGGGAGCACCCATAGGCCAGAACAGGCCATTATAAAGCATTTAAAAGAATTTCTTTTTGTTGTGAGAAGAGACACACAACATAAAATTCACCATCTTAATCATTTTCAAGTATACAGATTTCCAATGAAAATGACTTTTTACTTGTGTTTAGTAACTGTTTGACTAAGTCCCTTCACATTGTTGTGCAGCTATCAGTACGGTCCACCTCCAGAGCCTTGTCTTCATCCCAAGGTGAAGATCTGTGCCCATTAAAGGACAGCCCCCCTCTTCCTCTCCCCCAGACCACTCCACTTTCTGCCCGCCTGAATTTGCGCATTCTGGGTTCCTTCGTGCAAGTGATACCATATTCCACCTTTCATTACATGAGCTTTTTTGTCCAGAGGAATTTTGTCTTGTTTTATTTTTCTCTTTATAGATTCTTTTTCTACTCAAGGAAAACATGGCTTCTTCTGCCAAGAAATTATTTAATAGTTTTCCCCCTCTTTAAATCTCCAGCCCTACACAGAGACACACTAAGCTGCCTAAAAGCAGAACTTCTGAGTAACGAATGGGGTCTTCATCAGCCCTGTCTAGTAACTGGACATCTGTCTAAGAGTCCTGGCTTCTCATTGGCCTCTTTGCCAGGTGAAGAAGGTTCTGCTTCATATAGTGCCACACTCTCTGATGAATGGATGGACTGGGAACATTTTGAGGCCCCGTGAGTCTCCAATTCTCAGAATTTGAAGGCCATTCTGTAATCTAAAAGTCTGTTTTAAAATTTACATTGATGAGATGGGATACTAAAGGGCAGGAGGGGTCTGGGAGGCTGAAAATGGAGGTGAGGTGGTCTCAGTGGCACTGCTGTGAGAATAACCTCTGCAGAAGTTAAAGGCCAGAGACACCAAAGGCAGATAGTGCCTGGACAGCATTGATGTCTTGTGTCTGAATTTGTGCACAGTATAGTGAGAAAATAACCTCTGTCCTTCCATGTGCAAATCCAGAGAAGGTCTGGGATCCACTGATTACTTATTCATGGCCTCCATGTTGAGTGAGCATTCCATGCTCAGCATCTGTCACTGGGGACCAAGAAATGCACATCAGTGAAGGAAGATGCCATGAACAGAAGATGATGTCTGACTCAAAAGATCTACGCCAGTGATTGTCTCCATTCCTTCCTATCTTGTTTCCATTTAGAAGATTGCCTGGGTTCTTTTGAGATAAGTCTATGATTTTACTCTCTGGCAATGAAGAGCGGTCAAATTGGGCCATACCAAGGGAACTGGCCAATCAGGATTTCCAGAAGCAGGTTACGTAGACCTCTAAGCCATGCATGTTAGGTGTAGTCTTGGCTGGATGCTGCTTCCAAATTTATTACCGTTTGATGTTTGCCTGGAGGACTGGGGTCCACCCTCTGCGGTCCTCACCAATCCCATGTGTAATTCTCCCTTCACATCAGGGAGGGGGATTTTTGACCCTTGCTGGTTCTCTCCAGAACTGTCCTGACCTCCATGCTATTCAGTGGGGGCTTCATCTACAAGCCAATCCTGTGTCAATGTGGGTGCTGTGTTCAGTGAGCGAGCAAACTGTCTCAGTGCCCTTTGAACGAAATTTCCCTTCTGAAATACATTGAGAAACCTGTGACCTCAAATCCAAACTGCACAGTAACCCCAGGTGACCCCATCAGGACTTAGTCCCCTGGATCCTTTCTTCTTGATGTGTTTCTTGGGTTCGTTCGCCTGTTGATTTTCTAGAAGTTACTTGATTGTTGGTTAAAGGCGGTTCAGGGAACCCCCGTGACTCTGCTGTGTTACTAGTTGGCACTCCACTGCTCATTACTACCTACCTAACAGTGATGGGTCACCTGATGGTGGAGAAGTGGACCTGGAGGTGACCATGTGCACAGGGGCCAGGCGTGTGGGGCAGCCCTGCATTATAACACCACTGACCCCGTCCCTCACCCGCTTATTCCCTCTCAGTAAAGGCGTTAATCCATCCATGCCTGGTGCTGACTGAGTCACCGCCCAAGGCAGTGACTCCTGACATTAAGCTTCAAGTGGGTGGCATCCAGGACGGGTCACGTCGTCACCTTAGCAAGGTGAGACACTTTTCGTGCTTCTCGCTGTAGTTCAGCAGCCCTTATGCCACATGCACGTGCCACACCCAACGGCTCCCCGAGCTGCAAGTACACAAGTGTTTTGAGAAATCGTCCCCCTCCTCATCTCCTACGTGCACGTTTCCCTAAGACCCACCCTCCCGAGTGGGCCTGCAAGGGGGCAGTTGCTCACCTCCTTTCCCAGACTTACCTCTCTTACCTCCATGGCCCCCATCCCATTTCTGTCTCTAACCCGTGCTGGTAACTGGTTTGGCCCAAGAGGGTGAATATCTAGGGGGTGGGAAGAGCAAAAAAAGGAGGGCATTTCAGAATATTAGCTGAGTTTTGGGGATGAGGAAGTGGATGATTCTAATGCTTGAACAGAGATCCTTTTGCAAATCGTGGGTTTTCTAAATCCTTATCTGAAAAAAACAAAGCAAAACGGTTGGTCAATCTTTGATATAAAAGGATAAACATTAAAACAAATTATGACTCTCATACAAATAAAAATGAACAATTTAAAACCTACTTTTAAAACAAGAGACTGAATCAATCAGTTCAAAGGAAACCACTTTTTAAAAGTATTTTTTGAGGTGTCGATGGACTTTATTTTATTTATATAAATAAATATGCGGTGCTGAGAATCGAACCTAGTGCTTCATACAGGTGAAGCAAGTGCTCTACCACTGAGCCTCCACCCCAGCCCTCAAGGGGAAGAACCATTTTAACAATACTGGAATGGAAACTGGCTTCTTCCAGTGTGAGGCTGAAGTCCACTGATCTTACTGGATAAAGGTTTTTTGTTTTGTTTTTGGTTTTGCGGGCATATAGATAGTAGCTATTTGCCTTACTGTCTGTTTTTCACAAGTTGACTTCTATCTCTGTAGAGTTGTAATAGCCTAGTTGGAGGCAGTGAATGGCTGGCATAACCCAGATGGATGAGCAGGTAGGTGCTCACCAACTTTGTCTTTCCTGATTTATCCTTACACTGATAATTAAAATAATCTTCCGTATTTTACCATCAGCTGATCTTTAGCATGTAACTCAGGAGGCATTCAAAGAATTGAATGGCATTTTTATAATAGTTTTTTTCTTCCATCTGCATTTACGCTTCCCACCCTTGAACTGATATTTTAAAATGATATGAATCAAATCGAGGCCCAACCTTGACCCATTCTCATAATAAGTACACTTATCCACATATGCACAAGATACTTGAAAAACAAAAGTGCTCAGAAGAGAGGGATTTCCAATGGAAATGACTTTTTACTTGTGTTTAGTGACTATTTGTTAAAATTTGTGATTTGTGTTTTGATAAGTTGGGTTCTAATAATAGTAACAATGGTATCAGAAGAACTTCAAAAGACACTTTTACCCTGAATTAAAATTGAAATTTAAATAGATGTTTTTGATACAGAAAAGTACCATAGGGCAGTGAGTAAAGTACCTAAAAACACAAAATATGTAAAATGAGGATGAACTTCTATAAGGCAAGGAGAAAGAAAATGTAAGTTCAAGGGGAAAGTAGAATTCTGCACAATTTATGACCATTAAAGAGCAACCTGCCCATGTATTCTTTCAAAATGAATAATGATGATTTCATCAGATATATTTCGATGAGTGGTAAAATCATTTCTCTATTACATGTCAATATTTACAGGGTGCTGGCAGTTATATCCTTTGCAACTATTCATATTTTGGCAAAAAAAAAAATGTGTCAATCTAAAAATGTGCAACAGGGTTTTGCAAAATTCTTTTAGGCTTGATTCAAGTAAAAATTTGAGAACTCTTATGGTTGGCCCTGCCTCTTTCCATTTTCTGAGCAAAAATAAAGGATCCATAAATATGGAAACCCTTTTATTTATTTATTTATTTATTTATTTTAATTGGTTATGCATGACAGTAGAATGCATTTTGACACCTCATACATAAATGGAGTATAAGCTCTCATTGTACATGATGTAGAATCACATGGGTCGTGTAATCATATATGCACATAGGGTAACAATGTCCTATTCATTATACTGTGCTTCCTACCCTCATATACACTCTTCTCCCTTCACTTCCCTCTGTCTAATCCAAAGTACCTCTATTCTTCCCTAGCTCCCCCACCTTATTGTGAATTAGTATCCGCATATCAGAGAAAACATTCAGCCTTTGGGTTTAGGGGATTAGCTTATTTCACTTAGCATGAAATATCCATTCATTTACCTACAAATGCCATGATTTCATTCTTCTTTAAGGCTGAGCAATATTCCATTGTGTATATATACCACCTCTTCTTCATCCATTCATCTGTTGAAGGGCATGTAGGTTGGTTCCATAGTTTAACTAGTATGAATTGAGCTGCTATAAACATTGATGTGGCTGTGTCAATGTAGTATGCTGTTTTTAAGTCATTTGGATATAAACCGAGGAGAGGGATACTAGATCAAATGGCAGTTCCATTCCAAGTTTTCTGAAGAATCTCCATACTGATTTCCATAGTGGTTGTACCAATTTGCAGTCTGTCCAGCAATGTATGAGTGTACCTTTCCCCCCCACACATCCTTGCCAACATTTATTGGTGCTTTTATTCTTGATAATTGCCATTCTGACTGGAGTGAGATGAAATCTTAGAGTAGTTTGGTTTGCATTTCTCTAATTGCTAGAGATTTGAACATTTCTTCATATACTTGTTGATCGATTGTATTTCTTCTTCTGTGAAGTGTTTGTTCAGTTCCTTAACCCATTTATTGATGGGTTACTTGTTTTTTTGGAAATTCATGCTCTATCTGATGTGTGTGTGGTAAAGATTTTCTCCCATTCTGTAGTCTCTCTCTTCATGTTATTGATTGTTTCCTTTGCTGAGAAGAAGCTTTTCAGTTCGATTCCATGCCATTTATTTTTTAATGTATTTTTTAGTTGTCTTTGGACACAATGCCTTTATTTTATTTATTTGTTTTTATGTGGTGCTGAGGATCAAACCCAGGGCCTCACATGTGCTAGGTGAGCTCTCTACCGCTGAGCCCCAGCCCCAGCCTCCATCTCATTTATTGATTCTGGATTTTACTTCTTGCATCTTAGGAGTCTTGCTAAGGAAGTCAGGTCCTAGGCCAACATGGTGGAGATTTGGGTCTACTTTTTTTTCTGTTAGGCACAGGGTTTCTGTTCTAGTGCCTACGTCTTTGATCCACTTTTGAGTCGAGTTTCATGCAGGGTGAGAGATAGGGGTTTAATTTCATTTTGCTGCATATGGATTTCTAGTTTTCCCAGTGCCGTTTGTTGAATAGGCTGTCTTTTCTCCCATGTGTGTTTTTGGTTCCTCTGTCTACCTTTTTTGGCTTGGTCCTGGAATGATCCTAATATTAAACAAATCAACTTACTTATTGACATAGTTCTAGTGACTCCTTGTTCTGCAAGACTCAGGGAGGACATTTGAAAACTAAAGGTACTTACATGAAACCTCCCCAAAGAGGATGCTGGCCCGTTGCATTTTATTTATTTATTTTTGGTGGTTATAAAGTCTTACTTGACTCCTCTCTATTTTTTTCCCCTTTGGCCACACTCATTGTAAGGCTGTGTGTGTGTGTGTGTGTGTGTGTGTGTGAGAGAGAGAGAGAGAGAGAGAGAAAACAAAACAGTGCTATTTGGATCTGTGAATGTATGTCTTTCACCAATTTAGAAGCTATTGTTCCTCAAATATGTCTTCTACTTTGATTTCTCTCTCCTCCCCTGAGAGTCCAGTAACATTAATATTAGAACATTAGTGTGGTCCCACAGCCTTTCAGACACTGTTAAATTTTTTCAGTATTTTTTCCCTCTGATCTAAGTCAGAGGTAATAGTATCATCAGGTTCACGGATACTCTCCTCTGTCCTCTCCTGTCTGTTATTGAGCCCATCCAGTATATACTTTTGATCGTAGTCATTATATTTTGCTATGCTAGAATTTGCACTCGGGTCTTTCTTGTGGTTTCTGTGTTTCTACTAAGAACTTCTGTCTTTCCATCCATTTCAAGAGTGTTCGTCTTCATTTTCTCAATCACAGTTAAAATAGTTTCTGTAAATCTGTCTGACGATCCCAGTGTCTGCGTCATCTACTGATTGTCTTCTTTCTTGAGAATTGGCTGTGTCTCTCTTTTGTCCCGTGCATGTCAGATATTTTTGGACTGTGTGTTGGACCTTGAGTGTTATATTGTGAGATTTGAGACCTTTGGAAAATGCTCGAGTTTTTGTTTCACCGGCCAATCGCGACCCTTTTGTTTGTATGCTGTGGCAATGGTTCCAATGTCAGTTCCATTTCCAAAGCTTTGCTGTGTGGCTTTGGGTCCCATGCATGCACTGTTCAAGGTCGGCCTGGGGGCTTAGCTGTGGTTTATAACGTGCTTTAGTTCTCACATGCACGGCTGGGGGACGTTACTGGGACATACACCCCTTGCACAGTTCCAGGTTAATAACCTGGAGATAAAAGAGGAGACAAAGAAACAGCTGAAAGTCAAGGGCACCATGGCAGAGTGGGACAGGGCCTTCCTGCTTCCCCCAGCCTGGCGGGAGGCGGAAGGGCAAGTGGGCGTGTGGGGAAGAGAGAGCTCAGAGGGGACTCCTTTGGCCCTTCCTGACAACCAGCCACCTTTCAAGGCTGCACCTCCCAGTTAGAGTTTTTGCTTATCTTCCTTTTTCCGGTTTTGGTACTGGGGATTGAGCCCCGGGGCCCTGCACCACTGAGCTGCATCCCTCGTCCTTTTGTTTTGAGACAGGGTGTGATGGTTTGGATGTGAGGCACCCTCCAAAGCTCACGTGTGAGACAACACAAGAAGGTGCAGAGGAGAAAGGATTGGGTTGTAAGAGTCTTTACCCAATCAGTGAGTCGATCCCCTGATGGGGTTACCTGGGTGCTGGCTGAGGCAGGGGGTGTGGCAGGAGGAGCTGGGCTCTGGGGGCGTGGCTTTGGGGTATAGACTTTGTATCTGGAGAGTGGAGTCTCTCTGCTTCCTGATCATCATCTGAGCTGCTTCCCTCCACCACACTCTTCCACCATGATGTTCTGCCTCACCTCGAGCCCTGAAGAATGGAGCCAGCCTCCTATGGAGGCTGAAACCGTGAGCCCTCAAATAAACTTCTCCTCTCCTATAATTGTTTGGGTAAGATCTTTTAGTCACAGCAGCAAAAAAAAGCTGACTAGTTCACAGGGTGTCTATTCAGACAGTGATATTTTATAACAATTCCTTTTTCTCTCCTCTTTCTACCTTCTTTCCTGTTGGATGTTGAAGATTCAATTTTTAGCTCATCATGTGTGTAGTCTGTCTGTCTGTCTTCTTTATTTATTTAACTGGGGGCATTTTACCACTGAGCTACATTCCCAGCCCTTTTTTATTTTGAGACAGGGTCTCACTAGGTTGCTGAGGCTGACCATGAACTTGTAGTCCTCCTGCCCCAGCCTCCTGAGTAGCTGGGACTATGGGCATAAGTCACCAGGACCAGCTTCCTGCTACAGTTTGGCTCTTAATATCCCACAAAGGCCCATATGTTAAAGGCTTACTCCCCAGCTTGGGGCTACTTTAGGGAGTGGGGCCTAGGGAGAAATCTTCTGATCACTCAAGGTGTGCCCTTGAAGGAGATACTGGAACCCTGGCCTCTCCTCTTCTTCTTTCTTCTTGGTCTTAAGGTGAATTGGCGTCCACCACTGGGCTCCAGCCATGATGTGCTGCCTCACCCAGGCCCTAAAACAATGGGGACCACTGACCCACGGTGGAATGAAAACCTCCAACACTATGAGCCAAAATAAACCTTTTCTCTTTTTAAGTTGATTATCTTAGGCATTTTGTTATAGTAATGGAAAGCTGAGACCCTCCCTCCCTACTGGGTTGCTTTTTCAAGTTGGCTTCTTCTCCTCAGTTACTTGGCTCCAGCTTGTCCTTCAGAATCCAGCGGTTGTTTTTGCATTCTGAAGGCAGTTCAGGGATGGGCCGGTGTGGGCCTGCTCCTTCTCCATCTCCCCTTGTACCCCCCCTTTTTGATGACTCCCTTTATTCCTTCCCCCTGTTTCTCCCACACCCACCATTTATTCTGTTCTTTCCCTTTTACCCTCTTTCTCTCTTTCCCCTTTGACTTTGGGTTCCCAGGTCCAAAGAGCAAAAGAAGAATCTCTTAGTCTTTTGGGTCGCCCACAGCACTGTTTAAAAACTCTGTTGAAGTCATCATTTGAAATCAAGCATAAAAATAGACCCAGGAGGCTGGGAGCAAGAGGGACCGGAGGACCTGACCACCCGGCTGCTCCACGCCCAGCGAGCACACTCCCCCTGGGTGGAGAGCTCCGCAGGACACGGGCCCGGCCCCTGGGGCTGATCCGTAGGTTTTTCTTTTTCTTATTAAAGAGTTGTTGGAACTGTTATTCAATTACATATTAATCTTATGAATGCCATGGATTATGGGATTAGAAGGGCTTTCGGCAAACCTTATTAGTCACTATTCTAGAGAGACAGGGCATTCTTATCGCTGGATGGCAGGACTTAATAAATTCAGAGATTTCGCGTCATGTTGGGAGAAGCGACTGACCGCACAAAATGATGACCCCCGGTGTCTCCAGGCAGCAGTGTCTCCGCAGGGGTTTGCTCATTGGCAGGGTCTCCGCAGCGTGGTGTGTGAGGTGGCATGGCCGTCGTGGTTGGGGATGGAAAGTTGGTGACATGTGAACTATAACTCATGGGTGCCAAGCACAGAGCTGTGGAGCGTTCAGAGAGAAATTAGAATGACGACACTTAGGTGTCATTCTAGTTTACAAAGTTCACTTCTCCATCTCCTTTCATCTCCTCAGGAACCTGAGGGGGGGCTTCTTATCATAGCTGTGTTCCAGAGGGAATTGCAGACGGCCTCCGAGCTGCCACCTGTCACCTAATGCCATTGTGGACATGTCACCCTCGTCCTCCAGGGCTGACCTGCTCCTCTTCATTTCCCCCCTGTTGGCATGGCATCACCTGGAAGCAAGACATTGAGGATATGTGGTATCCACTTAGGAATAGAATGATTGATTCAAATGAAATCCGTGCTTAACTCCCAGTTTCTATTCCACACCCCTTTGCGGCCCCAGCAGTGCATGAGGTCCATGTTCTTCACATTCTCACCAGCATCTGTTTTATATTGTCTTTCTAGTTGTCTTATTATTGAGTTGCAAGAGCTCTTTATATATTCTGAGTACAAGGGAGCGTTATGATCACTTGGTGGAAGGAAAACAGGCTGTGTGTAGTAGCCTCCCCACCAGCATCTCTGTGGCTTTTCTTTTCTCAGTGCCAGAGTGTGGCCCTCAGGGGCCTCTGAGAAGCAGCTTGTTGACCTCTACCTCCTCCAGGGCATAAGGGCCACAAGGGCAGAGTGAGGACACAGGAATAGAAAGAGCTTCCCAGACAGCACGGCACTTAGAAAGGTCCACTGACGGGTTAGAGAGAGCTTTCTCTTTTGGTGAAGGGTCCTACCACACATTTAGCCGAGAGAGCTCTCTCCACTTCATGGTGGAGGAATAGGGGATGAATTGTGATTTTATGACTCCATCCTGACTCCTCTCCACCACCCAAGGGGCACAGAACCAGCCTTCTGGACATGCGTGGGCTTCTCCCCAGCCTCAGCTCCCACTGGGCTCAGTTCCCTGTGATCTGGTGTCCTGGTGGGCTGGATAGACCCCATGGCTGAACTGTTTATTCCTCAAGGAGATCTGGGGGCCCTGAAGGTGCAGTCTGTGTCCCCTCCTGTTGTGTAGCCTCAGGGGCTCAAGCCACAGCTCAGAACATGTTCACATACAATTTTTCTTAATGAGTGAAGAATAAGAAAGGAATTCACTGATTGGAAATAGGGTAACTAAGACTCAACAGGTTAAATAATCTACCCAGGGCGCCCAGGAGTACGTAGGCTGTCAGTGAAGGGTGTGGGTGAAGATTCTTGGATCTCAATAATGCTTTTTCTGTTTCATCAAGGGACAAATCCTCGTCTTGTATCTTCAGAGCTTTCAACCCAGAGCAGAATTATTTTTACCACCAGACCAGCCAGGCATGGTTCTGAGGGGTGATCCCACCAGGGGGAGAGCTCACGTGCTGGGGAGGCCATTTCCCCACCTGGGGGTGCAGTCTGCCTTCCTGGGTTCCACTCTGGGTGGGTGGGTTGATGGAGAGGACAGGAGGATTTCCCCTGATCCGTGGGACTCTGCAGGTCCTCTGGGAGGACTTGGGGTTTGCGGGATGGCTCAGTAGTGCCAGGAAGGACCTTGAGGCAGTGGACACAGAGGACCCAGGCATCGAGGTCTCCCCTATTCTGATCACACTGTCTAAAAACAGAGTCTTGAAACTTTTTTTTGCAATAAAATAAAAAAAGAAAACTCGTGGCAGTGGTAGGTAGCTTTGCATCACTGTCTCAAAATACTTGAGGTGACAACTTAGGAGGAGAAATGGTTTATTTGGCTCCTGATTTCAGAGCTATCAATCTGCAGTTGCTCCGCCCTGTTGCTTCGGTCCTGTGGCAGCCTAGCAGGCCATGGTGGGAGCACGTGGCAGGAGAGGCTGCTCCCATCAGGGAGGTGGAAGAGAGAAGAAGGGGCGGTCCCATATCCCTTCAAGGGCACACCCCCAATGACCTCACTACCTTCAGTAGGTCCCACCTCCTAACAGCTCCCACTGGTACACAAACTGGGAACCAGGCCTCCAACAGGGATTTGGGGGGATGTTTCAGATCCTAACTAAAGCAGCAGCCATGTTTGCTGTTTGGTGAGAAGCCGGCTCCAGAAATGCTCTGCAGGAGAGTAGGTGAACACTAGGAAGGCAGCTCCTTGGGAAGCAGGTCCCTGCGTGAGCTGGCAGGGTCTGTTCTCATATCCCCCCCACCACAGCAGGGCAGGAAAGGTATTTCAGTCAACCCCAGCCTCTTAAACACGAGCATCATGCTTAGCTGAGAGTGGGTGCTGACTGGGTGAAGACATGGTCCCTGAGCTGGCCAGTGGTCGGTGGATGAACACCATGATGATTGTTTCTCCCATACGTCCCCTAAGCCTGGTTAGAGTAGTGAATCCCAGGAGTGATGGTTTCCTGGGAAAGAAAGGCAGTCGTTGATACATCATCGAAAATGAGTATGGTTTGATGGTAGTTGAACAAATATGTTTGAATTTTAGTGCCCTTCCAGAGAAACCATCATAGTGACTTTATTTTTTGCAGAGTTCTCCTATGTTCTTGCAGTTGCCTGCACTCACTGTGAGAAAAGGTTTGAGAGTCTTCGGTTTCCTGTTCCTTCCAGTCTTTTCCTACTTAATCTTAGACTCGTGGTCTTCAGAACCCCTGTATCTGATTCCTCTGCCATCTTGGATGGCATCTTGGGCCTTGTGAGCAGGACTCTGAACCCGCAATCAGGAAACCTTTTATTATTAACATGAAAATGTTTTCTCCTTTAGTTATTTCGTGAACTCGCTGTGAGGAATTTATAGAGCCCTTTGAACAACATGGAGTTTGTTTTAAAAATGGAAATCCTAAAGCAAAAGGAGCCCCGGAAGACTTAGAGGTTTCTATCTGGAGGGAGCAAGCTTGTTCTTTCAGTCACCGGAGGAAGCTGCTGTGGTTCCAAGTGGGAGAAACTAATCTAATGCCTACTTTTAAATGGAAATTTCTCCTGTGAAAATCTGGCTTGCAGCCCCATCTGGGATTGCGCCAGCGAGTGGGCAGGCAAGGAAAAGGCAGTGAGTGGTAGCCAATTAATTAGTCAATCAAGAAACATTTATAGAATCCTCTAGGCATATGGCTCCATGCTGGACTCAGCAGGAGGGTCAGAGAAGAGTGAGTTACGACCTCAGCTCATGGAAAGCTCTGGACCAGGCTCCTTGGGGTGGGGAGGAAGGTGTACAGGTGCTAATAGAAGAGGAAGCAGAGGATGCATTTTAATTGGACAGTATGCCTTACAGATGCTGAGGAGGTAGTCCAGACAACTGGGCTTATTCTGGGCATGTCACCCTTTACACTGTCGCATGGGGGCCAGTGTTCAGAGCAGCTCTGAAAGCCGCATTTACAACTGATCAGAACCAGTTAGGGAAAACCTGGGCAGACCTTCACCACTGAGCATGACAAGGTTTGGATGCGATATGGGGATGAAGGATGCTCGTTTCCAAAACTGGTTCCACAGAGGCTGTGCGTGTGTCTTTTGTGGAGGATCATAGAAAGGAAGGAAGTCATAAAAACACTTATGAGGAGAATACAAAATACTAGTTACACACCAAATTGATCACTTTCTGGTAACCATGACACACAGACTTGAGAAAATCTCAGAAATGTTGTAAGAATAAGTAAATGGAGAGGGAAAAAAATGAAGTGTCTTCCATTGATTGGAAAAATGAAGTGTCTTCCATTGATCGGACTTTCTCGATGACTGCTTAACATTTCCAATACTGTAACTATTGCCATGGAGGGGCAGTGAGGAGGAGTGTCTTATAGCATTAGCTAACGTGCATCTTTGTGCCTCAGAGCAAGCCTATGTATGGGTAGTAACAGAAGCAAACCAAAATTAAGCTCTTTTCTCAAAATCCTCTGCTTGACAAGAGCCAGAGGACACATCTGGTATGTCTGACTCCGAAGTCATGGCCTCTCTGTACTATCCAGGTTAAGGACGAGCGAGACCTTTGAGACTTTGTGTGAAAGTGTGTGGAACTCTCTGCTTCTGGAATTGTTATGGAGAAGGATAAAACTCCATCTCTCTGAGTCTTTCTGCACGGTCATTGCACTGGGGGTGTGACACTGGACATTGGACATAGGAGCTAATTTTCTGAACTTTCGAGGATGGTGTTTGTAAAATGATCAATGAGGCAGAACATTTAAAAACTAATAGCCATCTTCTCTCTTAGGATACCTTATTATTCCAAGAGAACATATTAATGAATACTGGCTGGCTCTATTCTGAAGTGTATGGAGTATTTGGAAACAAACAACTTAGTTCATAAACTCACTCAGAGATAAACAACATGCAAGACCCACCTTCCAACATCTTCTGGACCTCTTGAAAATCATTTATAAAGAAAATATATATAGCCAGGCACAGTGGCACATGCCTGTAATCCCAGTGGCTCAGGAGGCTGATACAGGAGGATTGCAAGTTCAAAGCCAGCCTCAGCAAAAAGTGAGGTGCTAAGCAACTCAGTGAGATCCTGTCTCTAAATAAAATATAAAATAGGGCTGGGGATGTGGCTCAGTGGTCAAATGCCCCTGAGTTCAATCCCTGGTACTCCACCCCTGAAAGAAAAGAAAAGAAAATATATATTGACAACAAAGCATATCGTCATAGTGTTCAGAGAGAAGACTCCAAATCTACCTTCAGAAAGAAAATGCTGGGTGTACTCAAGGGGTCAAGAGTCAGAGGGCTTTGGACTTCTCAGCAGCAGTCCAGTGACCCTGAAGCCGCAAATCCATCCCTTTTCAATTCTGAGGGAAACTTGCAGCCCGGAATCCTGTCCTCAGCTCAACCACTGATCAAGTGTCAGAAAGATATTTCCAAACTTGCAGGTCCTTTTTTCCTCAGAAAAGAGGAAGTCACAGAGTCCAGGGAAAAGGTGAGACAGCCTAAGAGAGGCGAGGGAAGCCCCTAGCCTGGAGCAGGCAGTGACCTGGGTCACCACGCGCAGCACCTGCTGGGACAGCCACGTGAGTCAGAGCAACATGCAGAAGAGCTGTGTCCCAGGAGTCTAGAGAAGCCCAGGTGTGTTGGCTCCTTTGAATGGAGGAAGAGCAGGAGGAAGAGCTGGGGTGTGAACTGTTGGGACGTCCACGGGGACCAAGAAGCTGGAAATAATCGCTTTGGGGAAATAGGACGTGCAGAGCATGGAAAGCTGACCGCTGTGTACACCTCGTGGCTCAATGCGCACAGGCACAGTGTGCTGATGCTGAGTGGCGTCACACAAAAAAGCGGAGACCGGACACAATTGGGAGGATTGTGAGATTTCCTTTTGCAGTTGTGTGGTTAGTGGGGATTGTCAAGACCCTCGTGTTTTGGGTGGGAACTCGAGGGAAAATGTCACAGCAGAAGAAAAATAAGCCAGACACAGGACGAAGCATGTTATTTAGAGACAAGGAGGTAGTTGCCAAAAGAAATAGATAAAATAATTGAAAATGGTTGATTCTTGAGACAAAAAATGAAAAGGGACAATGTTACCACCATGGACTTAGTCCTGACACCTGTGTAAAAATCATGTGCGTTGTGTCCTGAAAAGCTGCAAGAAAGGATATTCACTGTTGTCACCATGAAGGCATTATAGATATTTGAGGAGATCCATGTGTCCAACCTGATTTCAGCCTAGTGCGGTGTATCCACATGTCGAAATGTCACATGGTATCCCATTAATATATTAATGTTATTATGTATCAGTTAAAAAGAAAGGAGCCATGGGGCTGGGGTGGTGGCTCAGTGGTAGAGCGCTCGCCTAGCATGTATGAGGCGCTGAGTTCGATCCTCAGCACCACATAAAAATAAATGAATGAAATAAAGGTATTGTGTTCAACTACCACTAAAAAAAATGAGAATTAAAAAAATAAAAAAGAAAGGAGCCAGGCTGGGGATGTGGCTCAAGCGGTAGCGCGCTCGCCTGGCATGCGTGCGGCCCAGGTTCGATCCTCAGCACCACATACAAACAAAGATGTTGTGTCTACCGATAACTAAAAAATAAATATTAAAAGAATTCTCTCTTTCTCTCTCTTTAAAAAAAAAAAGGAGCCATGTAGAATTGTTGACTCTTTCTGTTCATGTATAGTTTTGATGAAAAAAAAATTAAACTTAAAAAAAAAAGGACAAGATATGTGAACAAGAAATGGAAAAGGAAAGTAGGGTCTATATACGTACTAGAATAGTATTTGGCCATAAAAAAGAATGGGATCCTGTCATTTGTGGTAAACAGGTGGCAGTGGAGGACTTGGTGCTAAGCGAAATAAGCCAGATGCATAGACAAGTACCACGTGTTCTCACTTACATGTGGGAAATCTAAAAATGTTGATTTCAAAGAAGAAGAGGGGAGAAAAATGATTAGTTAAGACTGGGAAGGGAGAATGGGGAGAGAGGTTGGATGATGGGCACTAAATGTGGTTCCATGGGCGGAATAAGTCCTAGTTTTCCACAGTACAGTAGAGTGACTGTAACTGACAACCAACTATGATCTATTTAATGAAGAACTGGGAGAGAAGAGCCCAAGCCTGCAAACACAAAGGAATGCTAAATGATAAGGAGAGGGGATGCTGATCACCGCGGTGTGATGATTACACTTTGCGAACACGCACTGAGTTATCACGCTGTCACCTCTAAGTAGATCCAAGTAGTATGTGTCCATTAAAAGAAAAATAGGTAGAAAAGGAAAAGTGAGGAAAACGCAAGTAATAATAAGAAGGAGATAAACAAGGGTGGGTGGGCTTCCCGGGTGGGTGGGCTTCCCATCCTAGTGGAACTCCAAAGAGAACACCCAAAAATGGGTACCAAAGGAGGAATTAAGATGAATCCCAACCCTCGCTTCTTCAAACAGGCCTTTGAAAGCCAAAGCCGTGAAGCGCCAGGCTCCCTCTTTCGCTTCTCCAACCCTGGCCCTCTGGAATGGCGTGCGTGTGCATCCTCCGAAGCCCTCACCCTGGGTTGGTGCATGAAGGGGATGAGTGAGCCTTGCAGGACCAGGCTGCGTCTCTGGGCTCTCCACCTGCCAACCTGGCTTCCTGTTCTCGGCTCCTTAGGCTCCCTCACCTCCAGCCATCTTGCCGTGTCCCCCCCACACACCCGTGTCCCCCCCACACACACACTGCTCCTGTGCAGACTTCCCTGGCGGCCTCGCTCTGACTCCCGCCCCATCCTGCCCCCGCTGCCTGCATCCGCCTTGCCTACCTCATGTGCTTCTTCAGCCTAATTCTCAGGTCCTGGCTCCTGTCCAAAACTGGCTAAATGCACTTTGGAAAGCCAAGGCAGATGGAAGTGCCTGGGAAGAATTTGTAAAGTCTGCAGCTCTGTTTTTCCCTTATTCTTGAGGGTCTTGACAGCAGCAGCGGAGGGCGTGTGTGTGTGTGTGTGTGTGTGTGTGTGTGTGTGTGAGAGAGAGAGAGAGAGAGAGAGAGAGGGAGATGGAGGAGAGGGCTGGGACCTCAGCAGCCTCTTGGAGGTGTTAACATATCCCCTGGTATACTCTTTCTTTTATTTTTCAGTTTCTCATAGAACGTGTTCTAAAACTTTAAACCCTTTCGAGCTTCATCGTATGAGCCACATTTTGGTCTCTTTAGAAGCCGTGGCAAGACTTGGGTCTTGCTCATGGTGATTTTACACGGAGTGACATCTGAGTCTCTGTTAGACTGCATTCCATAGCAATCTGCCCAGCCCCGCAGTTTACGGGCTGAGTCCTGTTGTCTCTCACCATATGGAGCGCCATTAGATGGTGTGAGTGTGGGTCTTGTCAGGGGGTCTGATTAGGCAGCACTCAGAGATGGCAGTCTCAAGTGTGAAATGTAACAGGCCTTCCCAGGGCAGCTCCCTCTGTGAGCTGCTGGGAGGGCGGGGGGGGGGGCTGGTGCTTTCCTATGGGCCCGGAGCTTGCTAACAAAGCAAACACGTTTTTTTTTTTTCCCCCTGTCAGGACTAAGTCCATGGTGGTAACATTTGGCAAGTTGGGTAACAGGGAGCAGAGATAACTGTGAACAGATGGGCAACTATTAAAAGATTTGAGGGGCTTTCATCCTTTCTCAAATGGCCTTCACCCACCTAAAAGATACCCTGTTCCCTTGCAGGAAGATTACATAAAGGGTTCAATTCAATTTCTTCTTCCTTTTTATTTTTCCCCCCCTCTCTCTTCTATTGCGATGGAATCAAAAGCTCTGACGTGAAGAGGAAAAGAATAGATGAGAAATTTCTAATTCTGAATCCCCTTAGGATTTGATGCTGGTTTCGGCCGTGCAGAGAACGCTGCTCCATATTCTGAGAGAGTCGCTGCCGGCAGTTTTCAGAGAGATGACTTTCCAAAATAGACAGTGAGCCCTGCCTCCGAATCTAATGACTGACATTTGGAGGCAGAATCACAGAGAGGCACACACGTTTGGATGAGCAGAGCCTTGCCTTGGAAACACGCAGCGGCGCGTCATCGTGGTATTGAAACCCCAGGCGCATGGCATACAGAGCCCAACAGGAGTGCCTTAGCCTGGTTCCCAGGAGAAATGAAATGTTTGTCCATCTCAGAGCAGTGCCCGCTTCCCATGCCCGGGGCAGCCGCGTCTCTGGATTACAAGCAGAGTGCTCCTCTTTGGCTCAGAGTGATGCTCGGAAAGTTCTTAAGAGTGAGAAGAACCCCGGGCATCTGTTAAGAGGAGGCCCGTTTTATTCTCTTTGGGAATCTACCCTGTTGTGCCAAGGGCGGTCATAAGTGGGTGTGGTCAGGGTCACGGTGCCTACACAATGGCGCTCAGAACCGCCTGAATTAGAGTGGGTTCCACTCCCCAGAGGAATGTGAATATAAATTCTAAGACCAATAATTTTAACGTGCTGACCCCATATATAGTCATTTAAATATTTGTTTGGGTCAGCTGAGGTGGTGCATGCCCGTAATCCCAGTGGCCTGGGAGGCTGAGGCAGGAGGATCACAAGTTCAAAGCCAGCCTCAGCAACTTAGCGAGACCCTGTCTCAGAAAATAAAAAGGGCTGGGGATGTGGCTCAGTGGCTAAGTGCTCCTGGTACCAAAAATAAACAAACAAGCAAATAAATAAAAATATGTGTGCATATGTGTTTATAAATAAATACACACAGAGACATATCTGTTTAGAAGTGGAAGGGATGGCTAGCCAATCCCACTTTTATCCCCCATCCCTTCGTCCACTTCAATTCCTATTTATTCCAGCAAGAATACTGAGTAACTGAAGAGCCTGTCTCTAAAAATCCACCATGCCTAACACAAAATTTCACTAAAAAATAGCCAGCAGCCTTATCCAAGGAAAATAACCATTTCTAATATTTTACGTTAAAAATTGCCCACCATTCAGAATCATTTTCATTTAAACTAATTCAGCAACTGGAACCAACTGGCTTGGGGAGGGACTCTCCTCCCCACTTCATGGCACATAGTTTCATAAATTCAGTTCTGTTGCTGGGCTGTTTGGTTTTCTCACTACTCAGTAAATAAGGATTATCCATGGGTTTAGCAGCCCCTGGGGAATGATGCTTTGCCAGGAAGAATTGTGGGAAAGAGTTAAAATATTCCCCCACCATTCAGCAGAGCCAGAGTTGGCAATATCAATTTTGGGATATGTGCTTGTGGGCGTTTAAGCAGGCACCATGTCTAAGTTGTATCTTGTAACCAGGAAGCACAGAGCAGGCGCTGGAGGGTGAGGTAGAGGAGGGTGGTGTGTCTGACGTATTCATTTTCACGTCATGTAAAAAGCACTGAGCTGAGTACAAAGTAAGCTTTCGATTGTTTGCTAATTTTTTTGTTCCAAGTTTGTGTGTTCTCTTGAATTTCATGTACTTTCCCGACGTGTGGCGATGGTCTTTCGGTCATTCAAGCCGCCCTGAGGACTTCTCATTTTCCTCCTGCGGGCAGGTGTGTGGGTGTCACCCTGGTGCTCACGTGGCCTCCCTTTGTGTGTGTGTCCTTCTAGAATGGAAGACATGCAGGGCCTGGTGGAGAGACTGGAGCGAGCCGTCTGCCGGCTGGAGCAGCTGTCTGCAGAGTCACACAAGCCTCCTGGGAACTGTGGGGAGGTGAACGGCGTCCATGGAGGTAGGGCCACACAGCGGTCATGGCTGGTCTCCGTGTGGGTCACTTAACTTTGTCCTCATCATTTCATTGTCCAGATAACAGTCCACCTGCTTGCTGCCACAGTCCCTCCTCCTTCCTTTCTGTGTGGCCATAAGCACGCAGCCCCTGAAAAAAGAGAAGGAAAAAAATGAGTTTTCTTTCCCCATAAATACGAACAAATTTTTTGCACCAATTATGAAAAGTAATAACATTTTAAAAGTTTCAACCTGCAGTCCACAAAAATTTACCAACATCTGTGCCTCTTAAGAGTGGAAATCCATGTCATTATTCTTGGTTTTAGTGTTTATATGGCTGTTCCAATACTCAATGGCTGTATTATCCAAAGTGATTATCAAAAGAAAAAAGAAAAGAAACAAATGTTCTCAATGGCAATATGATTGGAAGGAATTATCCTGTGGATGTTGATTTTAAGACAAGTCCTTGCATTTAGGAACTGCAGCTTTGAGGGAAGCCAGTCTGATGTGGAGGGAAATTTGAGAAATGTGCCAGAGCCACCTCCTATGTTCACCTTGCTTATTCACTCTTTGAAAACTATAGACCAACACCACCAAAAAGATTCCTAAAAATTGTAGGTTCAAAAAAAATTCTTTCTCTAAGAGGGTACCCTATATGCCAGACTCTTCAAATTATCTATAATAATTTCTCCAGTTTCCTTCTTGTCTAAGTCTGCAGTTTAACAAATGAAAATACAGGGCACGAGTTAAATTTGAATTTCAGATAAAGAAGATTTTTTTTTTTTTGTATAAATGTGTCCCAAATACTGCCTGGGGCATACTGCATGGTACATATTTATACTAGAAATTTATTCATCGCTTCTCTGAAATTCAAATTTAACTGGGCAATCTGTGTTTAACATGGTAGTTCTGTTCCTGTCCCACGTGCACCTCCTCCTTATCTGACCCGTTTTGAAGCCTGTCAGCTTTTTGGAGGTCTGAGAAAAGCCTTGGAGAAGAGGAGGCTTCAGAATCCACTTCCCCAGGGAAGACCTCCATTGGTGCTTCCAGAATCTCGGGCGTATTTGGAGCTGTGCCTTGTGTTACATGCCAGGGGACAGGAATTACTGGGTGAGCACAAATGTGCCGGCTGTCTTTTCCCCCTGAACACAATGAAAATTAAAATGCCCTGAATGAATTGGAAGGGGCGGGGCTTGCAGGCCGGCTGCCAGGGGTCTGGAAGTTTTTTCCACAACCACTGAAACACATTCATGATTTCATTTTAAGTCTTTGTTAGCTGTACAGTGAGTCTTGGAGACTCCTCAACCTTATTGGTAAGAAAATACTTTTCATGTTCTTCAGTAACTTTGTTTCATTATGTCCTGGCCTCATCCCCAGTGCGGATATTTCCCTAAGGTTGCTGACCCCAAATGTAAAGTCTGAGTGATTAAAAAAAAAAACAAAAAAATTTTTAAAAACCCCAAAATCAACCCTCTGAGGATTGAATTATGCTCTTGAGTAAAGAAAAATCAAATCAACGATTGGAATCTTATGCATCTAGAGGGGTAGTAGATTGAATTTTGTGCTTTCTTTATGAAAATAATTTTTCTGGGAAAATGAATAGGCTAGCAAAATTGGAGGACATAATTTAATAATTTGGTGTTTAAACAGATATTTTCTAATATAGCACATCATTGCAAACCGTTTATTAAAGCAAAGATTTTCTAAAAACAACTTAGCTAGCAATTTATTATCCTACTTGAAATGAAGTAGGGTAATTAATAAGGAAGATAATTAGTAAAATGTCTGAATGAGGCCCATCGTTCGAATATATTACAAGTCCTAAACAACATCATTGACATTTTTTTCCCTTCATTAGTACGTGTTGGTAGCTTCCTAAATTCTATTCTTTTTTTTTTTGTATATCATTTAATTTATTATTATTATTATTTTTTTTTTTTTAAATTTTTTATTGTGGGTTGTTCAAAACATTACAAATTTCTTGACATATCATATTCCACACTTTGATTCAAGTAGGTTATGAACTCCCACCTTCACCCCATACACAGATTGCAGAATCACATCAGTTACACATCCATTGATTTACAAATTGCCATCCTAGTTCTATTCTTAAAAAATTCTTAAGAACAACTTTTTAACCTTAAATATAAACATCATCATTACTATTATTTAACTAGAGTCAAATATTTTTAAGGATTAGGGAAAAACTTAAATAAAGCACATTCTTTTTTAAAAATATCTTTTAGTTTTAGGTTGACACAATATCTTTATTTTATTTTTATGTGGTGCTGATGATCGAACCCAGTGCCACATGCATGCTAGATGAGCACTCTACCACTGAGCCACAACCCCAGTCCCTAGAGTCAAATTTTTAAAAATTTTTATTTAGGGGCTGGGGGTGTGGCTCAGTAGTAGAGTTACTTGCCTAGTATGCTCGAGGCCCCAGATTTGATCCCCAGCACCCAAAATATTTTGTTTTGTTATGTTTTGCTTTAAAAGAAATTTCTAGAAAGAACATAATCCATTACAAATACATAGTGCACATAGCTCAAAGATCTGCTGTTATGTGTGTCATGACGTGTTTTATGATGTGGGGCTCCGCACTCACCCCCTCACCATAATTAGATAAGTCCAGCTTAACAACTGAAGAGGTACTTTTGCATTCCTGCCAAGTGACAAACACGGTGCGAGGTGCGAGGACATCTTAGATGAATTATACACAGTCCTAATCCTCAGGAACCTTTGGTCTCCGTGCATTACTATTCAGAGCTGCAAATGCTGTGATTAAGAGATGCTCAAAGGGTGCAGACTGGTGAGAGGACAGATCATTAAAGGCTGCCCGGAGGAGGTGTGAGCAGAGTAGAGTGATGAAAGGAAATTAGAAAATATTCCCTTTCATCACCGAACCCTCTGCTAGGTAGAGGCCTCTGTCACATTTCCAAAACTTTCTCCCACTTTAAATACTCAGCAGAGACCTTTGGGCCCCTTCCACGACAGCAAACAGGGTTATCCATTTCCAGGTGAACCCGTGAGGCAGCTGGGGCTTGTGTCCTCTTACGCTCAAGAATTTTGCATTTAAGATAGCACGGTTTCAACATCTGCTTGAAACTTTATAGGTGCAGAGGGCTGTTCAGAACATTTCCATCCCCTTTGAGCTGGTGAAACTGGGCAAGTAGGAATAAGAGAGAGGGAAGGAAGCTTTCTCCTCTAGCTTTATGGGTGAGGATGATGTATTCATACAACAGAAGAAAGGAGATGCTAGATTTGGGTTTGGATATCAACAGGCCATAAGTCTAAGTTTCTCAATATTATGTTTCTCAGTCTTAGGGGCAGGAAGTCAGAGACCCAGGTTTTCTTCATTTGATCAAAAAGTAGGGAAAGGACACAGAGCTGGGCTGTCGTCACTTCAGCTCAAGGGTCGCAGGCACTGAGAACCCGGTGGGCTGTCCATGATCTCTGCCTTTCCATCAGGGCCCCTCTCCTCCCTCTGGGACAGAGGAAGGAGCAGGAAGAGTGGAGTCAGCAGTCTTTGCCTCCCTACCCAGGGTCCATCATGCCCATTTTTTTTGGCCCCCAGGACAAAGAATTGGTAGCTATTTGTAAGGATGACCTAGCACCTGGACAGGTCCCTGTAGAAAAAAGTCCCGTGGCCTTGGGTGAATCTGGCTCAGTTCAGTTTGGGATTTGCCCTTTGTTCCGTCCCTAGCAGGGAAGGGCAGCACACACGCTCTGTCGGCCTCTCCCTTTCCTCCTCTGCACCTGTGATGGTGCCACCTGAGCTGGAGGAGAGGAAAATGAGAGGCTGTGGGCAAAAGTCACCACTCAGGAGGGTGGAAGACACTGTTTTCCTGAGCCCTTGAGAAGTGCTCGGTACGTCGGGGTTGAGCCAGGGAATGACTTTGGGAACACATTAGCGGTGATGACGGGGACATTCATCATCCACGTTACCTGTGCAAGGCAGGCCTGGCTCTCATTAGACTGCCAGGGAATAACTAAATGTTCCTCTCCAAGGTGTGGCGCCCTCCGTGGAAGCCTTTGATAAGCTGATGGACAGCGTGGTGGCTGAGTTCTTAAAGAACAGCAGAATCCTTGCCGGTGACGTGGACACTCACGTGAGTACTTCCTCCCATTCCCCATAGAGAGTCAGAGTGGCCAGCCTGGCCTCTGACGACACGGGTGGCATGATGGGATCTTATTTACTTATTTTTCACTGGCTAGCATGGCGGTAGCTAAAACCCTCACTGATGCAGTCCCTGGCTCACTCCTTCCTGCAGCGCCTGCTGATGGGGCATTGCCAGGCACGGTCCTAGAAGCTGGGAGGTCAGGAATGGACAGGAGAGGCCAAGCCTTAGCCTCACGGAACTTTCACTTTACTATGGGAGAGAGGCAGCATGTAAATATATAAACGAATTCAGATAGAACAGGTACGACCAAGAAGATCAGAAGGCAGCATAATGCTCCAGAAAGTGCTGGGAGCAGGGACATCATTATAGAAGGTGTATCTGAGGAGGTGACATTGAGCAGAGATGGGCAAGTGGAGGAAGTGAGCCCCGTAGTGATGCAGGGAAGAGTCTCAGACGGAGGATGGAGCCAGCTCGCGTGTTCTCAGGGAGCAGGAGGCCAGGGAGAAGGTGAGCTGGGGAGAGAGAGAACCGGAGGCCCACCCCGGCGGGCCTGTCAGTCACAGTAAGGGAATTTGGTCTTATTCCAAGCAGGAGGAAGCCACGGAGGGCGCTGGGCACAGGACCACTTGGCTTGTGTTTTTAAAAAGAGACTTTGGCTGCGCTGATTCTGTCACCAGGCCCCTCTTCTTTCCTTAAAGTGTAGCCTGAGGATATAACTCACATCCGTTGGGGTGACCACTATCAGAAAAACCCAGAAAGCTGTTAAGGGTTGGTGAGGATGTGGGCAAAATGGTGGAAATGCGGAATGGTTTAGCTGCTATGGCAAATGGTGGGGCTGATCCTCAAAAAAATGAAAAAGAGAATAACCGAGGTCCGACAATCCCATGGCCGGTGTATCCCCAAAAGCAGGTTTCGAGAAGATGTTACGCACCCCCGTTCACAGCAACACCGCTCACAGTAGCCCAGGGGGGAAGCCGTCTAATGATCCGTTGACAGATGAACGGATCAAGTAAACGCGGTGTAGACGTACGATGGAATATTATTCAGCCTTAACAAGAAAGAAAATCCTATTACATGCTATAAAGCAGTGAGCTTTGCGAACTTTCTGCTCAGGGAAATAAGCCAGACACAAAAAGACAGATATGTGATTTCATTTATCTGAAGTACCCTGAGGAATCAAATTTACAGAGACAGAATGGTGTTGTCAGAGGCTGAGGAAGGGGGTGACGGAGAGATGCTGATGAATGGGTACCGTCTTAGTTTTGCAAGATGAAGACGTTCCGGAGAGAGTACAACACCACGGACATCCTTTACACCACCAAATCATGTACGTAAAGGATGAAGATGGCAAACTTTGTTGTGTGTCTCTTACCATATTTTTTTTTAAGTACAACTGGTAAAAGTAATATCAGAAAATTTGAGAATCCCTAGGTTGGAAGAGACCTTGAACAGTGTTGAGGCCAGCCTCCCGGTCTCCTGTTGTACGTTTCACACTTTTTAAGATATCAGCAAGCTTCCTGAGGTTGGCTGTTATTTGCATGCATTTAGTAGAAAATCTAAATAGTCAAACCAATTAACAACTTAAAAACAAACTTATCAGCAGGTTCTTTTTTCCCACTGGCCTTTGTGGGTTTCAGAGGAATGAATTCCAAATCCGTCTGCCTCTAGATTTCTTACTGATGAGACAGTGGGGTGAAACCATTTCCAATGCAGATTCCCAGAAAATATGATTCTGGAATCAAGTTGTGGTTTGGGGTTAAGGGGAAAAAGGTGAAAAAAGGTTCTTTCTTTGCTCCTTCCCCAATCGCTGGCATACATGAGCCCAGCTCTGGTCTTGCAGGGAAATCAGGGGCTCGGTTTTACCAGAGAAGCCAAGGTGGCCATGAAATGATAGCTCATCTCGCGATATTCAGCTGCATTGTACTTGTTTATCAGACTTCAGAAAACCAAAGATTCTTCTTTTTTGTTGAATATCTCTGTTGAAATACCCTTTGGTATAAGAGGGGGACCTCTGTTACACTTGAATTCCAGAAAAGACTGTACTAAGACGTGTCCATGCCAGAGGCTCCCCACAGCTCCACCATCACACTGGTCTGTCCTCTTTGGTGTTTTTATTTACAAGAAACCTGTGTGCAGCAAGGTAAGGCAGCAGCTGCTTGTATGCCACGGCATGACCACACCTGAGAGCCGACATACCCACATGTCCCCAGGACAGTGAAGACAGGCTGGAGTGGTCATGTTACCATCAGTTATTGCTGATGGTGTGCTTCTAGCGTCCACAGGACGTTGTAATCTTACTAGTGACATCTCACAACGTTCCAGGTGGAAACTTTTCACTCGAGAATAATGAGGCCTATGAATAAGTAGTTCTTTGGTGGCACAAGCCTGTAATCCCAGCCGCTCAGGAGGCTGAGCAGGAGCATCGCCAGTTCAAAGCCAGCCTCAGCAACTTAGACAGCGGCCCTAAGTAATTCAGTGAGACCCTGTCTCTAAATAAAATATAAAAAGGCGGCTGGGGATGCCTGTGTTTAATCCCCAGCACAAAAATAAATAAATAAATAAATAAATAAATCAGTAGTTATTTGCATTGTAAAAAAGAAAAAGAAAAAGTAGGATTTGCACACTTCAAATTGTGTAGTGAACAGTCTCTTGAAGTTCTTTTTAGAACAAATGAGTTGTAAACTCCACCTTGACTCATTCCGTTTTTCCTTCTCCCCACCATCAGCCTGTAAACAGCATGCCTCCAGTGAAAGAATATGGACTATGTAATGCATAAAGAAATTTATGTTTTTAACTGGTTTTTGAAAAACAGAAGAAAGGAGGGAAGACAGGCGAGAAGGAAGGAGAAAGAGAGGGGGAGACACACGGTCACCCACAGTTGAGGCCATGGCTCCACCACACAAAGAAAAGCCCAGGCGGTGACCGCCCATCTGCCCATTGCTTTCATACTTTGAACAAGTCATTTATTTTTTTCTCTCTTGCAGAACCATGTGTCACAGGCATTAAGCCTGCAGCTGCCGCCTCTCACATAAGCCAGAAGTGGGGGCTGAACTTTGTTTCAGGAACACACCTGTTGCCCAGGAAAAAAAAAAAAAAAGCCCTCACATACCTGATTGTACTGTATGGAAATCTGAGAATGACACAAATGTGCATCATCTTAAATAAATCCTGTCCCTGGGCTTAGAAGCTATTCCACAGACACGAATAATGAATGAGGGCCGCCAGGCTGTGATTTAACGTCTGTCTCCATGTGTTGGCTCCTGGTCTGGCTTCATTTACCCAACACTCAATAGTCCATTGACAAGGGACCACAAGAAAGAGGGGAGCTAATAGCTACAATTAGGAAGCTCCACTAAACCGGAGGACAGAGCAGGTTTAGAAAAGATTAGATCTCGTGAAGCTTTTCTTGTATGCAGCACACACCAAAGGGCTTATTTCAATTACTCCTCAACCCGGCAACACCCACGCAGCTTACACTTCTTTTAAGAAAGAATAAACAATGCATAATTTTGTAATAGATGTTTATGGTAAATACAGTCCTTAATATTAAAAGAAAAGTTCTCTAGAAATGGGAGCACATAATACCAAGTGCTTGGCTGGGCACTGTTTATCCACAAATGGACTGATACGATTTTTTTTTTAACAAAGCTATTCTGCTGTTATTTCCGGTATATAAAACAATCTCAGTTCTGTTTCTGAGTGGTTTGACAATTATGAAGCAGCTGCAGATCATAGCTCTTCCTAACCTTCCTTTTGGAAGGTTCATGGACTTTACATTTGGAATGTTTCTAGGGGTTCGGAATGTTTATTTCCTGTTCTTGATTACAATGGATTTTTAAAGAATTCTTATTAATTGTTTCATGAAACGAGAGAACCGCAGTTTGAACAAAAGGGCAATAAAACGCAACTAAGCAGAGCACACGTTTAGCATATGAGTACATGACACACCGTATGATATGATGTCCTTTAAAGGATGAATCTTCTCAGGTGGTTTCCAGCCACCCTTCTGATGGCTCACAGTGACCCTGGATGTGCCTGGTCTGTACCATCTATTTAAATCATCTACAAAGCGTTTTGTTCTTTTTATGCTGCGCTGGTTGGGTAATGAATTTGAGGAATGGCAGAGGGAGCCCTGTGTGTCCCCCTGACCAGCACCGGTGGGTCCAGGTCTGATTGTCCAGCTGGCCCGACTCCTACATCAAGAGCAAGATCATAACCAAGTCCCTTCATCTGCTGCTTAGTGAGAAGGACGATGGCACTGGCACGACCCTCCTCTGGCTCTCACTGCCTGAGCCCTTTGTGACAGTCCAAGTTGTCAGGGAAGGAAGCCCTTGGAAATGGTCCATTTGTCAAGCACTCCCCCCTCCCCCACTCCGCCCCCTCCACCTGCCCACCCGCCTGCCCGCCTGCCTTCTTGCCCACATTCCTTCCTCCCTTCCTTCCCGCTTCATCCTTCCCTTCCTTTCCCTGGTCAGTCTGTCTTTCTGTCTCCTACAAAGAAGGAAGCTGGGAACTGGACTGGTTAGGTGATGGTGGCGACGGGTTGAGAGTGGCAGAGCCAGGGATCTGGTCTCCAGAGTTTTCATCCATGACGTTGGCACTGCCAACCTTAACCCGCTGGGCAACTGTGTCCCCCTGCCCCCCCCGTGTGGGTAACTGGATCCCTCGTGGGCATGAGCTGGCCCTGGCCTGCCTCCCTCTCCACCCACTCTTTCTGTGCAGTGAGGAAGGAGGAACAGGGCTGGGGACAGGTGGAAGCCGACGTACCCAGTGACTGGCGCACGTCTTCAGCATGGTGCTGAGTGAGGGCAGGGAGAACGCTGATCTCCCGGACAGAGTCCCTTGCTCCTGACCTCAGCCTGGCCATTACTCACAGTGCTGTTGGCACTAAATCTGCAGAATTCAGAAAGGTCATGGAGAGATGGACCTTGGGTTATCGTTTCTTCCCAAGAACATGAAAGACTGAGCACTGAACACATCCTTTGCTACCAAATGTGTTCTGACGCACAGCCCATGTCCTGCTAAGCTGTTGTCCTCAGCTGAGCATCGCTGTGATGAGCTTGTCATTTGAGGAAGCCTGGCTTTACCATATATCATCCCCACCTCTCATGGGGTGTTCTAATTAGAGCTTAGGGGACTGGCTGATAAGGAACTGGACTTGGGATCAGAGTGTCTCTGAAGGACCACCAGGCATCATGACCAGGGGATCGCCCAGTTTACTCTACCAGAAGTTAAAGTCAGCACCAAATACTTGCTAAAGTAATGAATTAGGTTCCTAAGGTTGAGATGATACTTTTTTTTTGTTGTTTTTTGAATTTAATTTAGTTTTTTTTTTTTTTTTGGATAAACAATATGTTTGCCGGGTTAAAGAATTTCAGCCAGGAGAAGCTGTGTTGAGAAGTTTGCCAACTTACTTGTTCCTCCCATTTCCCCTGCTGTGGTGTGTGTCCCCACAAGTTCACTTGTTGGAACCCTAATTCCTCAAGGCAGCAGTGTGGGGAGGTGGGGCTAGGGGAAATGTCTGGGACCAGGGCAGAGCCCTCATGAATGGGCTCAGGCCATCTCCCCGGAGGGAGTCCTTGCTCTCTCAGGAGCAAATCACCTACCACTGCGGTGGCTGGTTATGAATCAGGCTGCCTGTCAGGTCCTCCTCTTCTTCAGGAACCCACTTGCCCTTCCTCTTTCTGCCATGAGCTGAACCATTCTTTAGACTTCCCAGCCTCCAAGCAGGAAGTAACCATCTGCCTTTATAAATTACCCAGTCTCAGGTATGCTGTTACAGAAACACAAAACGAACTAAAACATCCCCTGCCCCAAAAGGTGACTAGTTTTTGTGTTTCTTATGTATCCTTTCAGCGTTGATCTTTGAGATAATATGTTTTCTTATTTGTCCGTATCTTACTAAAAGGTCACCTCATTATCGATACAGCTTTACACTCTGTTTTCTTCACTTAATGACATGTTCTAGAGATCTGTTCTGTCAGTACATGTGGAGCCTCCTTGTTCGTCACAGCTTTATAACAGCCCTCTGCGTGGACACGGCATAGTTTATTTGACCGTCGGACCCCTGTTGCCGAACATGGAGTAGTTTCTAATCTTTTACTTGCCCTTCCACTTTCTGCCATGAGCTGAACCAGCAGATGGCTCCTTCCTGCCCGGAGGCTGGGAAGTCCGTCTTTTCACCTTATACGCACAGGATTTCCTGTATGTCCAAGATGGCTGAAGATAGTTCCCCAAAGTGGAATTGCTGGGTCCCAGAGGCTTAGGTGCCATGGATCAAACCAGGGGACTGTAAGGAGAGTTTAATGAAGGGACTGTTGACAGAATGTGCTACAAGAACCAGGGTTTGCCAGGTCCAGGGGAGGGAGTGGGACTCACAGCCTTCCGTACAGACACAGCCAAGCCGTGGAAGCCAGCAGGGAAGAGTGGGGATGGAGCCCCTCTCCCCTCCTACCTGTGTGCCCACTTGTTGCCAGGCCTTGCACCAGCCAAAGCCAGTCAGCAGCCAGGAGCTGGATGGTCACCCTGGAGCGAAGAGCAGGGTGCGGGAGGATCGAGAGGGATCTGGGATGCCCGACGGAGATGTCAGCTCCCTGGGCAAAGGGGAGGGCACTTTGCTTGAGATCTGCTTGAATCGCCATCCCTGGGGCTGTGGCAGCTTCTTGGACCAGCAGGGATGAGCGGATCTGTTTCCCCACGTTTCCTACAGAGGACGACGCCTGCTGGTGTTTTCCCAGTCTAGGCGCAAGATGATACTTCCGTGAGGTTTTAATCTTGGCTTCTCTTACGACGAGTAAGGTTGGGCATCCTTTCCTATGTTTGAGGGTTGCTTATGTTTCTTTGGGCTGTGAGTGGTCTACTCCAATCTTTTGTCCATAGATAGGAGTCACAAAAGAAAGGCTGTTGGTTTGTCATTTCTAGAGATCTCTGTGTATTTGGGAGAGTAACCTTCTGTCTGAAAAGTACAGATACTTTTCCCACTTTATTGTTGTCTTTTGACATGTCTTCAGGCTATTTTTTGACCACGCAGAAGATCTTTTTTAATGTCGCAGCATTTATTATGAAGGTATCATTTTTTTTTTCTTTTGTGACTTCTGGATTTTGACTTGTGACTTAAAAGCTCTTTCGTCTGACACTGGTGTGGCTTCATTGTTCTCGTGTAAATTGGATCCACACTTGAGTTCATCCTGGCTAATGCCAGGTACGGATCCAAAGGTTCTTCTCCAGTGGCTCCCCACCTCCCGCCGCCATCTTGTTCATGGGCCCTGCTGACTGAAGTGTGCCTTCCCATGCGCCCAGCACCCGAGTGCCTTTGGGTCTCCTTTTGTGCTCTTCATTCCTCCCGCCGGGCCCTGTGTCTCTTCATGTCCCAGGACCGCACTGTCTCAATCACTGAGGATTCAGAGCACATTGGCATGTTGTGGGGTTCTTCCCCTCGGAGCCCTATCTGTCCAGTTTGCTGGCTGTTCCTGCCCATTTGTCTTTCATGAAAAATCAATGTGTCCATTCCCAGAAGAAAAATGTTGATGTTTTCATTGGGATCAAAGTGAATGTATAAATGAGGATTCCAAATTTGCATCTGTGAGATGTTGACTATCCAGGATCAGGTCATCTCTCCACAGGTTCTCATCACTTTTGTGTCCCTCAGGAGTGCTCGCGAGTTTTTCTTGTAGAGCTTTGTACAGTTCTCGGGCTTCTTTTGGAGGGGATGGTGTTATTGCTGGTAAAGGGACCAACTTTATCTGCGTAGTTTCTAAATACATACGCAGGCTCTGACTTCTCTGCTCATTCTGCACCTTGTTTCCTTTAGCTCTTTTCTTTGCTGGTGGTTTATAGAGGCTTTTCATTTAATGATCCAGGATTTTGTAGGTGTATAATTATTTGCAAATAATAATTGATGTACCTCTTCCTTTCTAGTTGTTAGACCTTCAGTGTCTTTTCTTTTCTAGGACCTTTAAGACAGTGTTAATAAAATATTGATAATGGCTCGTCTTTCAATAGTAATGCTAATCCATCAAGGATGATGATTATTTGGTACTGAAAAAAAGTGTGTGTGTATATGTACACACGTGTGTGTGTGTGTGTGTGTAATCATTTTTAATGTCCAATTGTGGGTCTTCTTTTTTAAAGCAAGAAAATTGTTGGATTTTGTCGAGGGTCTTTTTTTAGAATCTGTGGAGATAAACATGTGACTTTTCTCCTTACGATCTTTACTATGATTAATTATATTAATATAGCCCTTGGTGTTGAATCATTCTTGTATCTCAGGAAACTAATTATATTGAATTGACCATTCTAAACTTTCTTCTACATTTCTTTCAGAATGTTCAAAAATTTTCAAATGAGATAAAGGGAAACGTGAAGTTTTCTTAGTCATATGAAACCTAATTTGTTCAAGAAAGATGAATTCTTTGAAAAATCCTTATGTACTTTTAAGCTTTATTATTGCTCTACTGGTAAATACCAAAGGCATTTTATATAATAGCTTTGTGTGCTTAAGATCATTTATGTACAGTGCATTCTTAGGTAAGATCTCCTGTCCAAATAAAAACAAAATTTCTATCATAGACTGATAGCTAAATGGAAGCTGACAGATTTGAAGTGTGTAACTGTTAAGAAAAAACATTCAAGACTGGGGTTGTGGCTCAGCAGTAGAGCACTCACCTAGCACGTGCAAGGCCCTGGGTTCCTGAGCACCACGTAAAAATAAATAAATAAAATAAAGGTATTTATTGTGTCCAACTACAAGTTAAAAAATAAATATATTTTTTAAAAAGTTCAAATTAACTTTAAAATAGCAATTACAGCCAGGTGTGGTGGTGCATGCCTATAATCCCAGCAGCTCTGGAGGGTGAGGCAGGAAGATCGCCCGTTCAAAGCCAGCCTCAGCAAAGCGCTACACAACTCAGCGAGACCCTATCTCTAAATAAGATACAAAAAAGAGCTGAGGATGTGGCTCAGTGGTTAAGCATTTCTGGGTTCAAATCCCCATTACCAAAAAAAAAATTAAAATAAAATTGCAATTACATTCTTTTCTATTATGGACATTATCTAAGATTTTCGAATTTGAAATTAAAGAAATAAACAGCACAACAGGGTGCCCGACATGGAAAGGAATCCTGCTTTTTTCACTTCCTCACATAACCCTTTATTGCTTATACTAACAAATCAAGCAGGAAGAGGAAGGGCCTCACAATGAAACCAGCTTTTACTGGCCTGTTGTCAGTAACAAATTCTTTAGGGGCAATTGACACCTTTGGTTGAGTAAGTGGAATGAAGCCGAGTCCTCACCAGGTGGCTGAATCTGAAAGACATTCCCGTTCTCCTGGAGTTGAGGCTGTGAATGGAACACGGGGTGCAGGAAACCTGCTTCCAGGTTGGCCGTGAGCTGCTGCAGAGCTATGGCTGATGTTCTGCCTCCTGTGCACCTTCGGATCTCCATGGCTGGTGCTGGCCATGGGAAACCCATGGAGTGACAGCCCTGGTTCAGCCTTCCTGCTCTGTGTTCACTGGCATAGATGAGATGGAACTGCCAGCACCCGGTGCACACTCCGAGCATGCCCACCTGGTTGGGTGTCAATGCATACCACTTAGTACCACTTTACCTTCCTGGGGAAGGAATCAGGTGTCTGAGTCGCAGGTGAGCAGCATTGCTACAGTTCAGTCCGTGTCAGAAGCTCCTGCAGGAAACCAGCAAATTTTCTCCTTGAGAATACCCTTCGTTGGATTGTTTCCCACGTCAGAAATCAACCCTGACACCTGCTGCTGCAAAACAAGGGTCCTTTCCTTTGCCTGTTTCCTTGCTTTTTTCTCTTATCCCAGCTTTACTTCTTTCTAAAGTGATGTCAATAATTGCAGTGGATGTTGTTCTATCCGGATTTCAGGATCATTAATTGCTTGCCTGGAGGCTACTTTAGCATTAATACTTTGACCAAAGTAGTGATCTCTTTACATTCTGATTTCATTTAGATCATCTCATTATCTACCCACCCACACACCCGTCCTCACAAAACATGCACACCACACACACACACACACACACACACACATCAGTCACTTAAGAGTTCCTCATAATATTATGTTAGTACCCATCAATGTTATGTGTGCTCTGGCCCACAAAGCACTCTGATTCTAGGTATAGGTATTTGCATATTTGTTACTGGGCACACAGAAAGAGCAAAATATACTTTCCAGCCTTGATCATATTTTTTCCCTTACCAGCTGTATCTCGGTTGTGGTTTAATGCCATTCGCTTTAAGACACCACGGTTTGAGCTGAGCGCCAGTGGCGCGTGCCTAGAATCCCAGCGACTTGGATCGTGGTTTGAGCCCAGACTCAGCAATTTAGAGAGACCCTCAGCAACTTAGCGAGACTCTGTCTCAAAATTTAAAAATAAAATAAATAAAAAATAAAAAGGACCACGGATGTAGCTCAGTGGTAAAGTGCCCCTGAGTTCAATCTCCCAGAAACAAAGCAAAATGAAACAAAAAATGACTTTTTAAAAACATGACAGTATATGTATACACACACACACACACACACACACACACGAGACACATTACAAGGCAAGACTTTTAAATATGAAATGTTTGGTGACATAAGAACACAGTATTCAATGAACTAATAATTTGTCACTCAGATATGTTTGCTGTACAAATCCTTTTCCTTTCAGAAAGCCCCATTTAAAAGAATTATTTTAAATAATAAGGGACTTGGAATGTGTGGCTTTCAACTGCTTTGGTTAAAACAGATTGTTGTCTGGGTAAGACAGTTCAGGTCGGGTGCCGTAGCTTTAGGCCCACCTGAGTTGGCTTGTGGTTTATTACGAGATTCTCCACGCCTACTGCTTTCCTCCAGCCCTCCTGGTGTCTAACACTGTGCCCAGGGTGAATGGTTAACAAATGTTTGCTACATAAATGAATGCAAGTGAATATTAGATAAATGAATCAAATTATTAACGTATAATTGAATCCATGGATGGATGATAATTCGAATCAAGCAAATCTGAACTGGTAGTTGAAAATAAATCATCAAAGCTAGTTTTTAAGTCATGAATTAATAAATGAGATAGTGAGGAACATGGGGTGTTGGATTTCTGTGTCTCTAGATTTTCGTTTCTCACACACACGCGCGCGCGCGCGCGCACACACACACACACACACACACACACACCTCTCACAGATGCACACTTTTTGAATTTATCGAAGGCCTGACACTTTGTCTGGTCCCTCCTCACTCTCTTCATTCTCATTCCTGTTTTGTAGCTGGGGAAAGTGAGCCATTGAAAACTAGGGCTCTCCGGCGGCTTACGAAAGCAAGACAAGAATTCCTAAATAGCAAGTGCATCCGCCAATGTATATCGACCTGCAGTCGCTGCCTGTAGAAATCCGTGAGCTCTATCTGAGAGGAGATATTTTTGTGAACCTTACTATAAGTATGTTAAGCTGAAGGTCGGAGTTAAAAAAGAATAGAGTTTTGTTTGTTTGTTTGGCAGGTTGCTTTCCCCTCTATGTTTCCCAGTGCTAGAGATCAGGCAAGAAATACCTCCGAAAGGGTAAGCTGGAAGATGGAATTTTTGGCTGAGACTTAACAGCCTATTTCCAATAATCAAACTTCCCTGGTTTTCAGAGTCTTGCTGTGTTTGTATAATTGTAAACAACCCAGCTGGAAAGTAAAAAATCCAGTAGATGGTCTCAATATATCCAAATACAGACAATCCTCAACTTTAAATGACACCTCCTGCCTCGCTTCAAGTTCATTGTCAGGTAGTTGCAGAAACTTGAGAGTTGTTGCCCCAAGACCTGAGGTAAGCCAGGGATGATTCGCTACACAGTGAGCAACTACTGTGTCATAGCGTTCAGGTAGGTGGCTGCCGTGCAGAAACTACCAAGTACAGAGAAGGGGAGTAAGACTGTGAAGATTTTTATAGCAATCCAACATGGGAATTTCAAATCTCCAAAAGCTACTCATTGAAGAAAACCAGGACTTATACTTTTATTTTAAAAAATAATAATAATTTTTAAAACATCTAGAATTTTTTAAAATTTCATTTTCTCTAATGTCTTT
Source organism: Marmota marmota marmota (assembly GCF_001458135.2). Classification (NCBI taxonomy): domain Eukaryota; kingdom Metazoa; phylum Chordata; class Mammalia; order Rodentia; family Sciuridae; genus Marmota; species Marmota marmota. The sequence continues at coordinate 12,908,304 of NW_025999913.1, forward strand.
TTATTTATTTTATAAAAGTATCAGACATGAGAAAGAAAAAGCGGCACTGTTCACTGCAAAATGCTGGGGGGAAAATTCTCCCACCAAGCTTTTAGTTAAATGAAATAGGGAAACAATAACATTAAATGAGAAAGAGTGGTTTATTAAGATCGCTGATACCTGGGGGCATGTGAGTTTAATTAGGGAGATGGGAAACCAGGAGGGATTCCTATGCAGGTTCTGCAGACTCTAAGCTGCAGCTGAGCCTGGGTTCGTTCTACTTTGCTACCAAACAGGATTTTCCTTCTCCTTTTTATGAGTGTTATAGTTACACTCCTTTGATACTTAGCAACCATTGTGAAGGGTAACCTCGGAATTCACAAGTGGGGCAAGAAAGATGGGAAAAGAGTTTTTCTGGGGATAACTGAACAGGAAATGAAAGAAGAGAGGGTATGGAGGTGAAATGTGCACTTAAGAAGGATTTGCCTTGTTAAAAATAAAGTCTGGAAGGATCCCTGATAGTGGTCATCCTTGGGGGTGGGGTGACTGCAGGCTTTTGCTCCCTAAATGTCCTTGTCTTTAGAACTTTTATGAAAAGCATGTGTTGGCTGTTATCATCAGAAGAGGGGGAAAGAAGATTTAGGGCTAGAAGAAAAAATCTTGGAATCAAGGTGTGGCCTGAAAGGGAGTTCACTGAGCAACAAAAGACAAAGAGAAATCATGGGCACCAGGAAATGTCACCTATCCTGCACAGCTTTGTGGCAGGGCACCCTGGCCTGGGAATCCAAAGGGCACGGGCAACCAGAGTTTATCAGGGACCGTTCGTGGTCGAGGGTTCATCGTGAGAGCCAGTCTAGATGGGTTGGTTCTGGATAGACAAGGTTGGTGAATGAACGATCTCGTTCTTAGCCAAATTTCACAGCCCCTACAGATTAACTTGATCTCCCTGCCTTGTGTCCGATTTTCATACTGGTCAGAGGGGCGACTGTGAAAGAAGAGGAGAGAGAACTTGTGTTTGTTCTCTCACAGTGTGTCAGGCCCGGTGCAGGGCTCCTGACAAGGGTTATTTCCTGTGATAGTTAAGAGAACCGTTTAAGGAAAGTAGCGTTCAAGATGAAGAGACCAAGCCTCAGGGAGACTGGGGAACTTGCTGTAGCCATGTGCCTTCAGGCCTCTCTGAACCTAAAGCTCATGATGTCGCTTCTTCTACACCACACTACTTTCCAGTAATTTCCCCTGTTCATTATTAAGCAGTAGTTACTGAGTTTCTGTTGTAATTCATACTTTTATATGTGGGTAGCCACTACTTAGTTCTCTAGGACACAACTTTTCATATTCATGCATGAAAAGTTGAATGAAGAATATGGCTTAAATACCGGGTACGGTGGCATATGTCTGTTGTCCCAGTGACTCGGGAGGCTGAGGCAGGAGGATTGCAAGTTTGAGGCCAGCCTTAGTGAAACCCTGTCTCAAAATAAAAAATAAAAAGTTTGTGGATGTAGCTCAGTGGTAGAGCGCCCTTGGGTTAAATCTCTTGTACCAACAAACAAACAAACAAACAAATATATATATATATATATATATATATATATATATATATATATATATNTATATATATAATGAAAGACTAGAGCTTGCCTTCTAGTTCATTCTAGAATCAGGAGTGCTTTGTTATCTAATTGTTCTGAGTGGTCTTAAGGCAGCCTGGTGGCTTTCACATGTGTAGGCCCAAGAGTCATCTACCGTGAGGACATTACTGTCTTCCTGCATCCAAAGATTTCACCAAAACATGTTGATCAAGTATTTTAGATTCCTTAAGTGTTAGAAAAAACAAATTAGAGAATTTGGAAAGGAGCCAATCTGCCAAGTATTTTGTAGCTGCACAATGATTGAATTTTGAAAATGAAGTTAATTTAGGAGAACGGTTTTGTTCAGAATACAGACTTGTAGCAATATTCATGCCTGTCAGAAAAGCAAATGGATTTGAACATACAATGGTGTTTTCTTTCTTTTTCTATTCCCATGCCTGGAGAAATTCTGTTTTTAACTCTTTCAAATCTTTGATTTTTTTTTTCACATCAATTGGAATAATTGAAGAAGAGCTCCACGTTAGGCTTTTTCAGTGAATGGTTGGCTTATGTTATAGGCTCTGCAGATTTTTCTGCACATACTGTTTTTGTAATCTGCTTATTTAATTTAGGCCATATGTTCTGGGCCTGTCTCCAGGTCAGGCAGTGGAAGCCTGCATTATCATTTGTAATGACTGCGTAGTATTTTGTTGCATGGTTACGCCATAATTGACAGTCACAACTGTATGTAGGTACAATAATGTCCTGATGAGAATGCAGAACACAACCCAGAGGGAACCGCTAGCCTTCTCTGGTCCACTCCCTGCAAGGATGGTCATCTGGTATTACTTATAATCATTTTAGAAATTTGTGACATTTGATTTGCTTGGATTTTTTTCCCCTACCCTATTGTTCATCAAATCGCAGTGACTATCCCTGTGCTAACACTAGGTTATGATTATGCAATTATTTTCTCAAGGAAAGTCCCTACAGTTACAGTGTTAGGCCAATGGCTTCTACTTACTGCCACATTATACACACACACACACACACACACACGCGCGCGCGCGCAGTCGCGCTGACTCGTGGTGTCACAGTGACTGCGAGTGCTTTAGGCTGTTTGGTGATAATGAGGCATTTGGAAAATGAAAGTTTTAGGGAAACAATGCGTGATTTTTTGAATACCCATTAATATTCATGACATAGAATGTTTTAAAATCCTGGATGAGAGGGAAAATAAAAACAACTCATACAAATCATCCTGTTGGCCAAAGAAAACCATTTCCATGTACCCAGAGATTTGTTTCCGTTGCCTCCTTGGGGTTAGAGAGGACCCATTTGCAGTGGGGTCGGTGGCTGCTGAGGTCATCTTAAGTGAGACCGGCTCTGCGGCTAGGCTGGAGCTGCTCGTTCACGTCAGAACTGTGTGGGGTGGCTGATGTAAACACTTTTGTGAGCTGGAAGTTGCCATGGCAACAGTCCTATTAATGAAGAATAAGCCTCATTTATTATCAGTGCCTGAAGGATTCCTTTTTAATAAGTGTACCTCGTGGTCGAACATTGACATTCTCCATCTACCTACTCCTCTATCCTTCCCAGACTGCAAAAACTGTTTAGCCCTGTTCAATAAACAGGCCTCCTTCCTCTGCCAATCAGAGTAGAATTGAAGGTTAAAAAAAAAAAAATCAGTAAACTTTAAGGGCAGTAAAAACATTAATTTATAACAATTACCTAATATAAAATTATTGCCCTTTTGATATATGCTTTGGCTAAGGCAGAACCTGAAATTGACTGTGACTTAGTTGGTATTTGAGCAGGCCAGAGTCTTTAAATTAGCTTGTCTTTATGATTTAATGGATCATTGCCAACATATTTTTTAAGTAAGTGGAGTGTGACATTACAGCTTCCTTCCCCTAGTCAGCCTGTAAATTTAGCTTCCATTTTATGTGCATATGCTGGAAACTTCTAGAAGGCAGCCACGGGGAGTTGGATGTTTGCTGAAATCCTTGCTGTCCTAAGAGCCCAGAGCCCAGGAAGAGACGAGGGTTGGAAATGACAAAGCACCAAGCGCTATGCTCCCTGGGTTCTAGAGGGGTCTTCTCTGCATCTCTCTTGCACTCCCTTTTTTATAAGAATGCTTCCTTGTAAACTGGGACGTTTTCCTGCACAGCCATGGGCTGGTGGTACCAGAGCCTGTTCTCTTCTGGACAGACATGGGTGGTGTGTCCTCTCCACGAGCGCTCACCACTTGTTACTACATGGACTGATTATCCTCTGTAGTCACATCTCGTTCCACTGATTCATACCTGATCTAGCACGTAGGTTCACAGTAGGTACACAGAATATACCTTTTTTTTTTTTGTGGTGGGGCTGGGGATTAGAACCCAGGAAAGCACTCTACCAACTGAGCTATATCCCCAGCCCCAGAATATACTTTTGATTATAAAATTAAATAGTAAGTTTCTGTCTTTCTTGATAAAAATTTAAAAAAAAAATCTTTTCTGATGTAGGAAAATTTGGCAATTGATATATAGAAAAGAGAACAAAAACCACTCATATCCCACAACCCAGAGATAACCTCCATGGGAATCGCTGTGTATTTATTTCATAAGGATATTTTTCAAAATCTTAATCACCGTTCATTGTACAACCCTGTTTCTTCCTAAGATGGAATCATACTGTAATCTGTGCTGACCCTATGTATAGGCACAGGTGACATATGCCAAGCACTGGCAGGTACGGGGAGTATAGGTGGTATATGAGGATGCTAATGCACACGGTAGGGCCAGAATCCACGCAAAGCTTGGCCCTCTATGGTCCCGCCGTGGCAAGTTTTAGCCCAAGCAGATGTACATGTTGGTGACAATTCTGGCTTGCTTCTTTCTGCCCTTTCCTCCTGGCACTGGAAAGGGAGAGAGTGCTTCCTCAAGCTTACCATGCAAAGATAGGCAGACGTCCCTGGGAACCAAAGAAGTCACAGTTGGAGGGACGTGTGCCCTTGCCTGGTTCCTTCTTGGCTGTGACAGCATGCAGGGGCAGGTGGGGTGTCAGGTTGGTCTCCTCTCATCTCTATCAGCACCAGCAAGCACCGCAGAATAAATGTGATAGAAATAAAAGAGGCACATGTAATAAAAATCTCAAATAGTGAAGGTGAAAAATCTTTAGAGAATTTTGCTTTTTGTTAATCGTCCAAGTGAAAACAGAATGCTCATTGCAGAGTTGCTCCATGACCCCCACATCGCCACCCGTGTGGTGTGCATAACACCTCTCCCTCCAGAGAGCCCCCCATCAATGTTTTGTCCCCAAGAGGATGAGGTCAGGGTGGAAGTTCAACAATATTGCTTGAAAATTAAAACTGAATATGATTTTTCTCATTAAAAAAAAATGGGGAGTGGGAGCAGATATTTTAACTCCCAGGCCTGGTGGCTGAAGTTGGAAGGACACAGGGAGGGGGATTCTAGTTTTCCCGTCCGCTGCTCATAAGTCTGCACTGAACTGTTTGCACTCTGGTTCAGATCCTGCCCCTGCTCTTCTAGTCACCATTGCACCTGCTCAGCAGTCCCAAAGCCCCTGTGACGCATGCTGGCCATGGGGAGGGTGGGGACAGATTGGGAGGAGATGGGACTTTGAAGTAGACACTTGGGAGGTTGATAGAGGGAGCAGACCAGGACAGAATCACGCAGGGCAGAAGGCCCCATTGGTGGCTTGGGAGGGCCTCTCTGTTCAGGGTGCGATGTGTGGTGTGAGGGACTGCGGCCTCCCTTCCATTGTAGATTCAGAGCATGACAGGCATCTGGGGAAAACAGTCGCCTATGGGATGCATTTTGATCCAGTTTCCGACTGTAGCTGCACCCAGTTGGTTGTTCTTTGGGTACTCAGCATCCGCCTCAGCTTCTGGCCTTAATTTTCTGTCAGATGGCCTGACCCCTGCAAGCAGAAGCCTTGCTGAACAGTCGACAAGTGTCAGTATCTACTGTATGCAAAGCCTCATGCTCATCTCGGCAGAGGAGATAAAATAAGAGGACAGGAAACCTTTGACTCTTAGGGACTTCTAACTTCTTGAAGAAGCAGGGAGCATGTTTTCCACAAAGCTCACCCCCCCCCGCGGGGGGTCAACCACCAGAGCGAGGGAAGGACGTAGCCTCGCATCAGCAGACCTGAGTCTCATCCTTCACCATCTCCAACCCTGGGGAATCGGCTACCTCTTTCTTAGTCTTGATTTTGTTTTCTTAAGAAGAAATAGAGCTGCCCGGCAGGCTCTGGTGCATATGTGCATTTCTTGTCCCCCGGGATCTTTCAGGAAGAGCCCTGGGGTGTTTGGGAGGCCACCCCACTGGAGCACTTGCAGAGAAGTGGCCACCGTGATGCCATTGATGAGCATTGATGAGCATTGATGTGCAGGACTCAGGGGGCCGGGCCCAGTTCTGGGCTTTTGTCAAACCCTTTATAAGAAATGAGAGCCCTCGGGGATTGCGCTGAGCGCTGGGTGAGCGGGGAGGGATGAGGCGTCCTCTCGGTGGCCTGCAGCACCTGCGCCTAGACACATCAGCACATTTCCACCCAGGGCTCTGGTTCTTTCCTGACCCACTTCCTTTGTCCTCTCCCTTTACCATGCGGGCCCTGTCCTCAGCGCACAGGCAAAGTGCTCACGCAGCTGTTTGATGAATATTCTGGGGGATGGTGCTAGTCCCGCGACTGGCTCCGCTCAGGCCACTTGTCAGTGGTCACAGCCACGGGTCAGTCTTGCTGGAACTTTTCCAAGCACCGTTGGCCTGGTGCAGTCACACCCAGCCCTGAGGATCTGGATTGTTGTCACTCATCTTTGCCAAACGAACCTGTTTTCTGTGCTTGGGGTCTCGCTAGGGAGGAATCGGGGATTGGCAGTTCTTGCCTCTGCTCAGCCGCTCACTGGCTAAGTGACCTTGGGCAAAGAACTTTTTTTTCTAGAACTTCATCCCTTCGCTTAAAAAGAAAAAAGCCAGGGTTGAATGAAAGTCGCTCCTCTGGCTGGTCTGGGTTCAAGGTTCCAAGTGGACCCCTGAGAGCTGCTTTCTAACTCGGCTCCTGATGGAAATGAATCAACAGACGACGTTCAGGAGAGAAGGAAGCCAGCCGGTGGCTTTCCACGTTGGTGTCCAGACATGAAGCATGCCGACTTTCGGCCACCCAAGTCCACCGGATGGCTGGCTGTTTCAGCAAACCCTCCCGTGCATTCGGACCGAGAACTGCCAGCGTAAGCCTTCCTAGAGGTTCCTGACATACCAACTCAGACATCTGTCATAACCCAGCTTTCTGGGGTTGGTGACTACAAAATTAGGCATCTGCCATCTTGTTTTGAGCAAAACCATGAAGTGGGTGACAGTAGTCTTCAGCATCCTTTCACCTCATTTTTTGGCCCTTTTCTTCTCTTGCTTTCTTCTGAGCTCCCTCTTTACTTCTTCGTTGGTCAAAATTCCAGGGACTTCCTAAGGCTTGGGCAGAGACCCCCTAAGAAACACATCTGAAGACACAGCACACCTAACTATGCGGTGTGAGGTGCTGGGGGCCACCTGGGGAAGCACGGTGAGAGGCTTTGAGAGTGGCTGCCCGGGACCTGCAGGTTGCACCGAGAACCCCTCAGGTTCTCAGGAAGAGGCTGATGCACTCTAGAACCAGACGCAGGTGCCTCTGGCACTGACACCTGACTGGATGCTCTTCCATCTTCCGCATCTTCCCGTGCCCCTCCCCCAGGGGTGCCATTTATTTTGCTGTCCATGTGGGACTTTGTTTGCAGCCTGTGGCTTTTCCAATGAAACACTGCAAACAAAGCTTTGATGAGGATGGAGAGGTTGGTTGGGCTTCCCCAGAGGAAGGCACCAGCTCTCACTCCCAAGAGGGTTACAGAAAGCAAGTCATAGTCAGCTGGTGTCTGCTTGCTTCCCCCAAGGCTTGCTTTAAACCATTCCTGAAGTTCATTTTCCTGCTCCAGGACCACAGAACGACAGGTGTCCCCCAACCTGCCTGAGAACCAGAGTGCTAATGGAGGAGTTCACACGAATGCACAGTCTGGGCCTTTACCAAACGGTCCCTCTCCTCTGTGCACACACGAGTCAGCAGCAGATAGATGCGCATGTTCCCCCACAGAGGTCACCAGGGCTCTGAGAGCCCTGCACACGTGTGATGGACAAACTCAGCAGAAACCCTCGGTAAATCTGCCGTTCCCGAAAACCCCTGTGTGTGGCTTTTTCTTTCACACTGTTTTGAATTGCCTGAGTGAGCCAAATTGTCCCTTTGCAGGCACCAGACTCAGCAGGTTCAATGAAGTTTCTCCTCAATAGGAGGCTGTCTGGTGGGGACCACTCATGGAACTTTCCAGAAGGTAGAAGCAAGTGGCTCAGAATATCTCAAAGTGGGAATGAAAGCCCTTTGACTGATGAGTTTAAAAATGAGTGGGGTTTGGTTGGCTAAGGGGACCCAGAGTTCCAGGGAGCTGAAAGAAGGCACAGGCAAATCCTCAGAAAGGTGTCGTCTACGGAGGCCAAAGGAAAGGGATTTGAAGCAGATCTCTAGATACCCTGCAGTTCTCCACCCCAGCCTCAACCCCCATTGTTCAGTGAAAGGCCATTTGGAGGAAGAGACTAATTAATGAAATTGCCCATCTTCACTAATTGGCCTTGCCAGAAAATTGGTCTATTAGCAACAGGCTGAATGTCGTTACTAGGGAAAATGAAAAACGCTAACGACAGTGTGCATCTTGGGATAACCACGGAAAATGTCGTTACCACCACCTCTGAGCTACAGTTTTAACTATAGAAGTCGGGCCATCCCGAATCACCGTTCCCATGGCAACCATAATTCAGGCGAAGCTGCAAGGCTTGTGGTGGATGCGGAGGGTGCCCGAGTGGCATCGTTGCCGGGAGAGTGCAGTTATTTTATTTACAGCCGTGCTGCGGGAAGTTTTATCTTATGGTCTTTGGAAATATGGTCATTAGAGACCAACAAAAGCCTTCTGAATCACCGAAAAATATATGTATTGAGAGGTAGAAAAACGTGCAGCTCAGAGCTTCACATTTACAAGGTCAAAATGCAACAGAAATTGAAAAATTCTGTTCTTCCCTAAGCAATATCTGAAATTTGAGATTTTTGAGCAATATAGTCCCAGCAATCAGACAACCAGGACAAAGAGGAAGGAAGATGGCGTCCTTCAAAAATGGCTTTGAGAAAAATATAAGCCCATGTAAACATTCACAAGACTTCATTATGCTGGCGATGATGTCAATTTGTGGTTTTAAAAATAAATGATTCACAAATCTTAGTTTGATTTCAAACATTTTCTTCGTGGAGGAAAAATAAAATCCTTAGATGAGAAGTAGTGAGGAATAGAATCAAAATTAAGGTGGTCATTACAGCAAACGTTTTGGAAAAATGTGTGCCCAAACGTGGTAAATGGAAGGATAAAAACTGGTCATTTCCCATTTGGTGAGCATCCTGTGCCCTTCCATCCCAGAAAATCGTCTGATATTGACGCTGGGGTTAACCCAACCCATCCAAGGTGTTTACTTTTCAAAAATGCATTAAGCTGGTACTTACCTATTATCTATCATAGAGTTACATCATTTCCGAGAGTTAGAATCTGACCCCAAACAGATATGAAGCTAACAAGGAAGAGATTAAGAAGACATCAGTAAGCAAAAAGGAATAAAAATTCATGGCCAAATCAGACTGAATCACTCTATAGGGAAAGAATTTTTCCTTCCCACAAATGAAGGGCGGAGGAAGCAGGGGTGGGGATAAAACAAACAAAAAACAAGAAAACTCCCTTTTATCACCAAACCAAAAAAGCCATAATCTAAAGCAAGACATGTCAGCACCTGGTGGCTGAGTAGTTTGGGTTCCTAACTCTGCTCCTTCCCAGCCCTTAAAGACTTACCTTAGAGGAAGTGAAATCAGGAAAGGAGAATGGAAAGCAAGAAAAGAGCCACGGGGTGCATCTCTCTCATGGGAGGCTTTGTGTCTAGGTTGTAAATTGGAAACATGGCCCAGAACCCGAGGGGACTACTCCTTGAGAATGGCAAACGTTGCAATCAGGTAGAGTTAGCAGCACCCAAAAATAAAGCCTGGATATCCCCTCCACTGAGCCCTTCCTTTCCCTACACCCTGTTCCTTTAGGCCCTAGAAGAAGAGAGAGCACAAAGCATTTCACCCTCAAGTTGTTGCTTGAGAGGAAAGACACTAGCTTCACTATGGAATCCAGAGACTCAAGGAATCACTTGTGATTTTACAGAAAATTTTAAGTATCTGGACACGGAGGGTCAAGTATGAACAAGATGAAAAGAACCAGGAGGGCAGCTACAAAAAGTGTACCAGAATAGAACATGAGGTGCAAAGTAAAGAGATGTGGGCTGACCCTTTGTGTTAGTCAGCTTTCCATTACTCTAACCAAATACCAGAGGGAATCAAATTAAAAAGAGGAAAGGTTATTTTGTCTCACAGTTTCAGGAGGCTCAATCCACACTCATTTGGGCCTGTGGTAAGACCTTATATCATGGGGGGAGTGCATGGCAGAGGAAGCTCTCACCTTGCAGCCAGAATGAAAGGGAGAAAAGCTAGACCAGGACTCCATGATCACCTTCAAGGACATTTCCGCCACTAACCTAAAGACCTCCCTCTAGCCCCCACCTCTCAAAGGTTCCTCTTCCTCCCAGTAGTGCCAGGTTGGGAACCAACCCTTCAACACATGGCCCCTGGGGCACAGTCCAGATCCCAATGCTAATACCCTTGAAGAAAATAAACTTAAGTAACAGAAACAGAATCCTCACTATGGCTTAATAAGAATAGAACTTGCACTCTATGAATTTTGACAAAGTGTAAAAGTAATTTTAAAATAGCTTAAAGACAAGGTGAGAGAATGATAGTGAATGAAAAGTGGAAAGTCTAGTCAATCAACTGCTCAGAACAATGGTGGCGCACCAGACAGGAGGATCATGGGTTCAAAGCCAGCCTCAGCAATGGTGAGGCGCTAAGCAACTCAGTGAGACCCTGTCTCTAGATAAAGTATAAAACAGGGCTGAGGAGGTGGCTTAGTGGTCAAGTGCCTCTGAATTCAATCCCCAGTACTTCACCTTCCCACAAAAATAACTCAGAACTTCATTAAAATACAGAAATGATTAATTAGACACGTTAACATGTGAGACCTGTTAAAATGTTTACTAACGGTAGAAAAAAATATTCATCTGATTACAATAAACACAGATTTCAGACAAATAAGTTCAAGACAGACTCTAAACACTATGGAGATAAGTATTCCAATCTGATAATATATTACAATTTTTTTTAACCTTAGAATGATCACTTAGGACATAATAGCTATTATAGTGCAGTAAGTTTTTCAGTTTAACAGTTACTTTTCATATCTACTATTCAATTATAATTAAAATATATGCTTTTAATTTAAAAAAAAAAACAGTGGTAGGTATGGTCTCATTTTGTAAGTTTCTCTGCATTTCTTTCTTTTTTTTTTTTTTGTTTTGGTTGTTGTTGGTGGGGATCAAACCCAGGACCTGTGCATGCAAGGCAAGCACTCTACACTGGCTGCATCTCCAGCCCTCTCTGTATAAATTCTGTAGGAAATTGTGTTTAGCTAATACTGATAAGGATATGTCACATGTTATTTATCCATTTATCAGACATTTTTTTAAAAACTTCTATCTCTGAAACATTCTGCATTTCTAATGATTATTTCAAATCACTATGCTGTATCTTACCAAAAAAAAAAAATCCTGAATTGTCTTTAAAACTAGGTAGTACACTTAAAACGATCGATTCTGGGTGAAAAGGTATTTGACATGATTTTTTTCTTGGTACACTGAACTAATTACTTAAGTATGAGTAGAGAGTGAAAGAAAGAAGGTGTTCCCACCTGCACGCATCCTTTTGTGAACCTGCGGTCCTGGCACCCCCTGGCCAAGGCCCAGAGTGACATTGAAAACTCTTTTCCAGACCTTAAGGAGGATCCCAGAAGCCATGCCTCTTGGTGAGCATATCTTTGTGGGGGTGGCTTATGGGACGATTCTTTGTCTACTAGAAGGTGTCGAACAGATTTGGGGCACAGGGAAGGAGGACAGGAGAGAGAGACACTCTGTGAAAACAAGAGGCTGTTGGGGCTTGAACTTTTAAGCACTTGGTGAGACAGAATTCACATACGCTAACATCCGCCTTTTCAAAGCGTAGGATTCCGCAGTTTTTAGCAAATTCACCAAGTTGTGAAACCATCACCGCAGTCTAACCTGTCCCTCCCAACAGGAACCCCTGCCCATCAGCAGTTCACCCTCCCGGCAGCCCCGGCAACCACTGATCCCCTTTCTGTCTCTGCAGATTTGCTGATTCTGAACGTTTTGTATAAATGGGGTCATATGAATGTGCTCTTTTGTGAGTGGCTTCCGTTGCTCAGCATGTTTTCAAGAGTCATCTATGTTGCAGCATGTGACAGGACTCGGTTTCTTCTTTGGGGGCTGAATAATACACCGTTGTGTAGACACATCACACATTATTTATCCATGTGTCTGCTAACGGACCTTAGCAGGTTTTTTCATTTTTGGCTCTAGGACCGTTCATCGATGAGTCACTGTGGGAAGATCTGGTCACATCCTTCTTGGGTTTGTTCCTTGGGGTGGAGTTACTGGGTCCTGGGATAACCTTTGGTATAGGGACCCAAACACTGAAGCTGCCTTCTTCCTCTTTGTTTTCAGGCGGAAATGGTGCACGGTGCCTTCCAGGCCCAGCGGGCGTTCCTTCTGATGGCCTCGCAGTACCAACAACCCCAGGAGGTAAGAAGAGTCGTGAGAGTCGGGCTGCCCAGGGAGTGGCAGACTAAGACACGGGGCAGGGAACCAGCAGGTCCATGTCCTGCGAGGGAAATCCAAAATGAGACTCCTAGCACTTTCAGATTCCACCTCTGATCCAATCGTGGTGTGGAACATTTCTCCTGTCTTTATATAAATTTTGGAGGCGAGTTTTTAAGACTATATATGCCAGGCTGGGTCTGTGGCTCAGTGGTAGAGCGTTTGCCCAGCACGTGTGAGGCACTGGGTCTCATTCTCAGCATCACATAAAACTAAATGAATAAAATAAGGGTCCATCAACAACTAAAAAATTAAAAAATAAAGAATATATATGCCAGTGACAAAAAGAAAGCATTATGTGTGTCTTCTTACTACTGATATTGTGTCATTATGGCTAAATCCATAGCCCAACAATGGACATCACTAAGCCAAAAGGTCATCTGCAACCTGTTCTTTTTACAGGCCTCCCAACGTTTTTATGACTGAGGAAATGTTCACCCCCAACTTTTACTGCTGATTTTGTGCTGTTTTGTTGTCAAAGACTGTTCACCTCCATGATCAGCCATAAGTTCTTCGTATGGATTTGATTAGCTCCTGGGTCGTAAGCAGCAGGGCCAGGCGGAGTCAGAGCTTCTCGGGCCTCTTCCGTTTCTGGGGGACCTCAAGAGCATTCTTGCAGTTTCTGATTCATTGGGTCTGGAATGTGGCCCGAGATGTTCTTGTTAATCAGCTCCTAAGTGATTCCCAAACTGCTGATCTTCTTTCTCATTCAATAAGATCCTCTCCAATTTGGGTGTTTTAAGAGTGAGGATGAGCAGCTTGAGCATCACTTAGGAGCTTATTAAAAAGCAAAAACACCAAAATTGGAGAGAACTCTTATGAATCTGTAAGTACGCAGGCCTAGCCCACCTCTCCTTTCTCTGCCATGAGGAATACAGATTAACATTTCTTAAACATATTTAGAGATGTTAGAGGGTTTGATGCTAATTGCAACAACATTGTCGATGTTATCATTTTAATGACCTTTAACTTATTGTACATGGCCATGTAGGGCCCAGAGCAAATTGTAATATATATAGGAATAAAAATGATAAGAGAGGTTGGGTGTGGTGGTGCACACCTCTAACCCTAGCTACTCAGGAGGCTGAGATCACAAGTTCAAGGCCAGCCTTGGTGATTTAGTGAGTCCCTTTCCCAAAATTTTCGAAAAGGGCTGGGGAGGAAGCTCAATAGTAGAGTGCCCCTGGGCTCCATCCCCAGTACTGAGGGGGGAAAAAATGATAAGAGTAAAATGGTGGTTGGTATGGGTCCTTCCCATTTCCCAGACCACCATAAAATTGCTCATTCTGTAAAGCCAGGCCCTACCCACAAGCCCAAACCACTGGCATCATATCATGCAGATGGCCACATTCCCTTTACCACACATTCATAATGTCTCCATCATGCCGATTGGGTAATGAATGAAATTATTCATTAAAAAGCTGATCTACTGCCAGCATATTTTGTGAGATAAGAGATACAAATTGCTCTTTTGACTAAATATTATGCATCTAAAAAGTGGATCAAAATGATATAAATAAAAAGGATAAATTGATCCTATATGATGACACAGTAGCTTAAATGTAATAGCTTACTTTGAATTTAAAAACACCTCCTGAAATTAAAAGAGTTCAGCTGAGAATGAGGGAATATAGAACCTTGGCCTTCAGGGGCCAACACTCAGCTCCAGAAAAGAACAACCCCTGAGACCCGTACCCTCCCTGGAATAGCCATTCCCAGCCTTGCCTGTGCTGTGGGATCACCTGGAAAGTTCCGTTCTGTTCTGTTTTCAATGCCAATGCCCCGAGCTAGTCACGGTGGTGCACACCACTAATCCCAGCAATTCAGGAGGTCCAGGCAGGAGGATTGCAAGTTCACGGCCAGCTTTAGCAACTTAGGAAGGTCCTAAGCAACTGAGCAAGATCCTGTCTCTAAACAAAAAATAAAAAGGGCTAGGATTGTGGCTTAATAGAAAAGCACCTCTGGCTTCAATCCCCAGGACCCAAAACATAAAAATATAAAAATAAATAAATACCGATGCTACCCTGAGTCATTCTGACATAACTTGTCTGAAGAGTGACCTTGACCTGACTTTCTTTGCTGGTGCTGGACTCAGTCCCTTGGCCACAGCTCCAAAGGTAATTCTAACTGTAAATAGTGCTGTTGTCTCCCATCTGAAGATGTGTCACTTCCCTCCATGTGAGAGGGGGCGTGAGCACACTGCCAGGCGATGGGTCTGCAGAGATGCAAAGATTCCATTTTCCACGGTAGAAGCATTTGCCTGCGTGGTCTTCTCTATCCCTCTTTTGCAAAAGAAAAATGCAACTAGGAAATTACAGTGTAATACCTTCTGGGTTCCGCCTCAGCCTGCCCTCTGATAAAGCGAGGAGAGGAGGTTTCAGTTGTGTCCCAGGTGGACAAACTGTGACTCTTCCTCCCTGGTGATCCTGGCAGTTCCTTCTCTAAGCCTCTCCATTGGCCTTACGGGCCTCATGTAAGAGTCACTAAACACTGATGAGGACTTGAGCTAGTGTGGGGTGAGCTGGTGCACTGGAACTGTGGGACCCCACGGGAGCCATGGTCAGGGCACCTATGTGGCTTGGCACATGGCTGCGCAGAGTTGGGTCATTGCTCTGCTGCATTCTTGATAGAAGGGGGCAAGCATGCATGGAACTGTCCCCAGAGGCACTTACACAGCGCTCTTAGTGTATTAAGGCCCAGCAGGAACAGGGAGGCAAAGGCACAGCAGTTTTTTGGTGCCCGCCTCCATTTCTGGCCCAACCATCTACTCCTCTTTCTCCTTCACCCAGAGCACTGGCCTGCAGCTTGCACCTGGGAGAAAATCAAGTTAGAGAGGTCACCACCAGTGGTGAAGACCTTCCATGGCCAGCTTTGGTCTCCCCTGTCATCCTAGAGGATCAATCATAAAGAGCATTATCATAAAGCCCAGGGTATTTTCTCATGGGAGCAATATTGTATCGGTCCATGTTATTGTTTTTTTTTCTTCTTCTTTCAGGAGGGAAAGGATTAACTGCTATAATTTTAACTCCCACTGACATCCAGTAGTGCGTGAGAATTTTTTTGGTGTGCGTGAGAATCCCCTGGATTCACAGAACACTGGGCCCCACTTACAGAGTTTCCAATTCAGTAGGTCTAGGTTGAGCCCCAGGTATCTGCAGTTCTAAGGAGTCTCCGGGTGATGGAGATGCTGCTGGTCCAGGGACCACACTTTGAGAAGCTGCTGTGTGTGGATCGCCCTCCCCATTAAACCTTCAGCTCAAATGTATTTAAGAAGCTTCAGAATTTACCTTCCAACTGTCTCTAGACCACTGCTTCTCAAACTTCACTGTTCACCTGGAGATTTTGTTCAAGTAGAGGGTCTGGCTTAATAGGTTTCAGCTGGGCCCAAAATGTCTAGTTCTGACAAATTCCCAGGCGATGCTGCTGCTGCTCGTCTGTCCCTACACTTTGAGTAGCAAGTCCTCACCACCCAAAGTCTCCACATGCACAAGATCCCTCAGTACTCAAACATCAAACTCATATTCTCTTCTAACATTTCTCTGTCAAAGTAGGCTACACCATGCTGCAGTAACAAACATCTCCAAGGCTCAGTGACTTAGAATTGCAAAGATTGATTTCATGATCACACTGCATGCCCATTACAAGTTGACTCACTTTCTAGTGGAGGAGTTATTAAGCAATTACTCATATAATTGTTTTGGAGTCATAATGGGGTTCTGAGAGAAAATGGTAGAGAATGACTTTTTAAATGGAGTTTTGGATATAGGGAAGGAAGATATTTTAGGATGGGAGGACCTTCCAAATGTGCCTTGGTAATGAAGGTGACCACCCACAATGCCAAAGTATAAAGCAAAGCTAAGCCAGAGAGACCTTATTACACCTTGATTCAGATTTCTGACCTAGAGAAACTGGAAGGTAATAAATGGGTATTTTAAGCCATTCCATTTGGGGTAATTTGTTATGAAGCCAGCAATAGAAAACTAACATGGGTTGCCTTGATTCCCTTCATTCTGGGTTTTTTTTTTTTTTTTTGGTTTTTTTGAGGGGGAATTGGGGATTGAACTCTGGGGCACTTAACCATTGAGCCACACCGCTAGACCTTTTTTGGGTTGGGGGACAGTGTCTTGCTAAATTACTGAGGCTGGCTTTGAACTTGTGATCCTCCTGCCTCAGCCTCCTGAGCCACTGGGATTACAGGCACGAACAACCATGCTTGGCTCATGCTGGATTCTGAAACAACTTTTTGAAATAAGGATATGGGACCAGGCATGGTAAAGCACATACCAGAAATCCTCGTGACTCAGGAGACTGAGGCAAGAGGATCCTAAATTTGAAACCAGCCGTATCAACTTATCAAGACCCTCAGTGACTTAACGAGACCCTGTCTCAAAATAAAAAATAAAAATAAAAGGTACAGGTATGAAAACACGAATGGTGTAACTCTACTTTGTGCACAACCAGAGATATGAAAAATGGTGCTCTCTATGTGTAATATGAATTGTAATGCATTCTGCTGTCATAGGTAATAAATTAGAATAAATAAAAAACATATATATATCTATATATAAATGGGCCGGGAATGTACCTCAGTGTTGGAACACCCGTGGGTTCAATCTCTTGCACAAAAATAAAGAAAGAAAGGAACCAGGGAGGGAGGGAGGGAAAGGAAGGGAAGGAAAGATTAAACTATAGGCCGCAAACCAAAATGAAATGTGTCCCCTAGTATCTGAACCCAAATCCTCCATCCATCCTAGAAGAAGCAGGATAAGGGGTTGATCTAGAGACCTGATTGACAATGGTGACATCCAATTCCAAGTTTCCTTTCTCATTTTGGTACCAAGCAATAAGTCTCTCGCGTTCTCTCATATAAGGGCTTTCAATTTTTTCAACCATGACCCATGGAAAAAAAAACATATTTTCTTTCATCACCTAGTTTCACAAAATAACAATTATTTTTACCATGTGCACAGCATTTTGATATTTTCCTTCTGGTTTCTCCTATTGCTGTTTTTTTTTTTTTTTAAGACTGGTCATGACCCACGGAATCAATTTCACGATGTACTAATGGATCACCCTCTGCAGTTCCAGAGCACCCCTCTCTCATTGATATATTACAATACTCATGACATAAAACACATCACAAAACATTTGCAGAACATCTCATGCTTTTCTTGTCTCCCTTGTTGTAATTTATAAAATTAATCTTTGGGCGAAAGAATCGTCCGGGCCTTAGAGCATCATCATCTAGGAATTTCAGTGACAATTTATGAAGCCTGTCTTCTTCCAGTTGAAAGGAGGATTCTTACATGGAAAATTTCCAAGAAGCCCCCAACCTGGCATCAGGCTCAACCACTCATTTCCATCTAGAACAGGTGGCCACAGAGACAGTATGTCCCTTCTAATTCACAAACAGGAAAAACAGCCATACATTAACAACCTGGCCGCAGGATGAGACCCGGGCCCATTCCTTTATTCACCATCTGGGTTCGTCTGTTTTCTGTTACTCTCAAGAAATACCTGAGTCTGGGTATTTTTTTAAAGAACAGATTTATTTAGCTCGGGTTTGGAGATAGAAAATCCAAACAGCATGTCTCTGACTCTGGCAAGAGCCCCCTCTAAGCCACATCATGGTGGCTGGCGTCATGGTGAGAGTGTGTGTGAGAGGGAGAGAGCACACGATGCAGGAAGTCAGAGACCAGGGAGGGGTTGGATTGCTCTTCTTTTTTGGGACCTGAACCCAGGGGCGCTTTAACCACTGAGCCGTATCCCCAGCCCATTTTTTATTTCACTTTGAGACAAGGCCTCGAAATCCTCCTGCCACAGCCTCCCGAGCTGTGGGGGTGACAGGCGGGTTATAAAGACTTGCTGTTTTGTAACAAGCCCCTTGCAGGAACTAGCCAGGATCCCACCAGAACTCCCACTGACATCCAGTGAGCCACTCTCCAAGGTCCCACCACCTCTCACATGGCCACACTGAGGACCAAGCTTCTTGGACACACTCAAACCACCTGCAAACCATAGCCCCATCCAAATTCCTTTTTACAGACCCTACACCTAAGAGCTACACTGCACTGTCATTTACAGGAGTTTTATATACAATGTGGTCAGATCAACAGGGAGAGGTGGAATTTTGGAGGGGCCTCGTAACATCTCCCATTACCGGGGAGAGACAGGAAGTGGGATCCTTAGTGATCTGTGCTGGGTGTGACCCCAACTCTGGCCTGAACTAAAAATGCAACCTCTAGTGGGCCACAGCCTCAGACCCCCTGGACGGACGGCACCCCCAGGAGGACTGTAACCAGGGGAGTCGGGGAAGGTCTCCCCCAGCTCTGCTGGTCCAGCTCTGGTTATCTGCAGGAGCAGAGGGGAAGTACCTGGATGGGGAGAACCGCAGCTGTTGTCCATAAGCAGACAGACTCCTCCTTCCCTCCCACTCACTTTCCATATTTTTCTCCAGCGTTTCTTAATGCTGCTGAGACCTGTCAGTAAAATGATCTGTGTGTGTGTGTGTGTGTGTGTGTGTACGTGTGTACGTGCATGGAATTAATGGGCAAGGACACACAGAGGAAAAAAATTAACCCTAAGTTTTCCAACCTCCAGGAAGATGATTGATTAGTCACTGACCACCCGTATTAGCCAGCTTTGTGTCACTGTAATGAAATGCCTGACACAGGCTACTTAGCAAATAAAGAGGTTTGTTTTCCCTCATGGTTCTCGAGATTCTAGTTCAAGATCAAGTGGCCCTGTTGGTTTGGGCCCCTGGTGAGGAAGCCAGATGGCAAAGGCAGGGAGCTTGTGTCAGAGCAAACCACCCACAATAGGAACTGAGAGGCAGAGAGTGAGGGAAGGGGGAGAGTCCCTCTCAAGGGCAAGCCCCCAATGGCCTAAGGACCTCCCACCAGGCGCCTCCTCCTAAAGGGTCACCGCATCTCCTAATATTGCCACCCTGGAGACCAAGTCTTTGCCTGTGGACCTTCAGGGTCCACTACCCAAATTCAACCCATAGCACTGCCCTGTAGATTGTATTCTATCCAAAAGGCGAGGAAGCTGAGCTTGTACTCCTCCCGAGGGGAGCGCTTCACCCTCCCTCTCCTGACTGTATCCAGACTTGCAGTCCTCATGCTGGGGACCACCTGGGCCTTGCCCCTGCTCGCAATGTCTCTACCTTGGCCCAGCCTC
The DNA here is from genome assembly GCF_001458135.2 of Marmota marmota marmota. Classification (NCBI taxonomy): domain Eukaryota; kingdom Metazoa; phylum Chordata; class Mammalia; order Rodentia; family Sciuridae; genus Marmota; species Marmota marmota. The sequence continues at coordinate 12,927,910 of NW_025999913.1, forward strand.
GGATTTGCACTTTAAAAGGAAATAGTGCCTGTGCAGGAGCAGAACTTCACCTCTGATCCTCTCCTTTCACTCCGTGGACAGTCTGAAAGCTGAGAGGGGAAAGGAGGGCTGGAGGCTCCTGCTGGCCACCCCTCCCTCTCTGAGGCATCTGCAGGCCGCAGGGCAGACCTCTGCTCAGCCGGCTCTCACCTGACAGGGTTGTTCTGACGTTTGGAGCCATAACAATGTGCTAGTGATTTGCTAATCTTCAGCTTAGGAAGAAAGCGTAGTGGAAGTAACCTTAGGAGGTCAGCCAATTAGTTAAGAACCTGAGGATCCAGATTACCAGGGGGCAAAGGTGTGTTTGGGATTTTAATAAAATTAATAGTAAATGATAACTGAGGAAATAGATACGTTTACCCTGATTTAAACATTACACAATGTATACACACATGGAAACATCACGTGGTACCCCTCAAATAATGTGCAATTTTTTTTTTGGGGGGGGGGCCCAGGGATTGAACTCTGGGTCACTCAACCACTGAGCCACATCCCCAGCCCTCCTTTGTATTTTATTTAGAGACAGGGTCTCACTGAGTTGCTTAGCACCTTGCTTCTGCTGAGGCCGGCTTTGAACTCCCCATCCTCCTGTGATCCTCTTGCCTCAGCCTCCTGAGCTACTGGAATTACAGGGTGGGCCATAGCACCCAGCAAATGATGTACCATTTTTATGTTCTTGTGTATCAATTAAAGAAATAAGTTTAGGAAAAGCACAGTGGCACATAACTGTAACCTCAGTGACTGAGGAAGCTGACGCAAGAGGATCACAAGTTAGAGGCCAGCCTTGGAAATTGAGCAGTACCCTGCCTCAAATAAAAGTAAAAAGGGATGGGGATATAGCTCATGGTAGAGTGCCCTGGGTTAAATCCCCAGTACAAAAAAAAATTTTTTTTAATTAAAAAAAATATCAATTTGTAAGGGTGGCCAGGAGCAGAAACTTTGGAGTTGAGTTTACCTGGATTTGAATCCAAGGTCTTTTACACATTAGCTCTGCTAATCCAAATGCAAGAAAAACAAATTTATCTGTGTCTCCTTAAAAAAAATTTTTTTTAGTGGTAGTTGGACACAATACCTTTATTTTATTTATTTATTTTTATGTGGTGTGAGGATCCAACCCAGGGCCTCACACAGGCTAGGCGAGCGCTCTACCACTGAGCCACAACCCCCGCCTGCCTGCGTCTCTTAATGGGGCAAATCCTCCCTCTTCTTCTGGGTGGTTATTGGAGAATGAACCTGGCAATGTCCACCAAGCCACTAACTTTTTAAGTGGCCCCCTTGGGGCAAGGCAATCCAAGTTGCTAAGTGGGTGTCTTCTTACCTTTAGAACAGGGATGACAGCCCCTACTTCGTAAGTTATTGTGAGCACTAACTGACACAGAGCACACAAGGGTCTGGTGGCCGAGAGAGCAGTTTGGTTATCAGTCACTGGGTCCCACCCTTCTAGCTCAAAGTCCCCAAATCTCAAAGGCTTACCACAATAGAGCTTTTTTTCCTAGCTCACCTGAGGTTGACAGGCTCCTGTGGTCATCATGGAGCAGGCCTCTTCCATGTTGGGCTCCCCTCCCCACTTCCTCTAGGTCCTCAGCGTTGACTTAGGAAGGAGAATGCCAGTCACTTCCAGAAAGGTTTAATTGGGCCAGGCCCAGAAGTAGCATGTCACCTTTACCTTCATTCAATCAAATGGCCACCCTCGCCACCAGGGAGGGTCAGAAATCTAACCCACTCCTACACCTGTAAGGAATAATCCACATTCACAGCGAACATCTGACCCCTCCACGGGACTGGGCCGTTTGGCGTGAATACAGTGAGGTCTCTCTGCAGAAACATATTGTCTGTCATTCCAGAAACTCACCTGGGTTTTCCAGGTTAATACTCCATTTCTCTGCCCAGCCAAAAACAAAAGACAACAAAGTCTTTCAAACCTAACAACTGAATTTTTTATTATATTTGTGCATAAATAGATAAAGGTATATCCAGGCTTGGGGCAGGGGGGTTGTACACCCGTAATTCCAGTGACTCTGGAGGCTGAAGCAGAATTGCAGTTTTGAGACCAGCCTCAGCAATTTAGCAAGGGCCTAGCAACTAAGTGAGACCCTGTTTCCAAATAAAAAAATAAAAAGGGCTGGGGATGTGACTCAGTGGCAAAGCACCCCTAGGTTCAGTCCCCAGTGCCAAAATTAAAATAAAATAAATATAGGTCTATCTAAACAAGTAGCTCAGTTTCTTTTAATCAGAGTGAGTTCATCCTTTTTGCCTAGGTAACATATACCATAACTGTAAGGTGGCGAGTTATTGTCGGATATTTTAAAATGACAAACCAGTATTCCTGTGACTTTGATCTCGGAGCATGCCTTGGGTGGATTACTCAGTTGCTAGGGGAAGGTCTGGAAATTGTAAAGGGAAAGCAAACCCATGAACCAAGCCAAACTCCCAAGTGTTTCTTTAGTCCATGCCCAGAAAATGTCTCAGCATTGCTCAATGCAGGTTGCCGAGCCTTCTAGAAAGACAGGGCCGTGATGACTGCTGCTGAGCTCTGTTGTCAGGGCCCGCGTGACAGGGAACATAATGTAATAAATCAGCTTTGGCCCTAATGTAAAATGAAATGCCTGCTTTGAGATATTGCTCGAACATTGGAGCTTTTTCTTAATACAAAGGCATCCAGAAAATTATCTGTTGAATCACAACTGTTAATTATGTGGGCAGAGCAAGTGTGTTAATGGTTTTTAAATATTAAAATTTTAAATCCACATTAATGAGTTTTACAATAAATCATTTCTACATTTATCTGAAAACAGTGGGGAGGAAAGCTACACAAGAAAAAGTGAACTTTTCATCTTTTGTGTCAGTGTGATATGTTTTCATTTAGTAGTGGTATTCCCCGGTGGTCTGCACGGACAGTTCGGGGAAATTACAGCACCTAGAATCTAACCAGTGGCTCACGTTGTGGTCTTTTTCAAAATTCACTCGATATTCTCATTTCTTCAATGTGCATAAGTTTCTGCTCTACCCATCGCTAAGTGGGGTGGTTGTCTTCACTGTTGACTCAAAGGCACCCAAGGTGACGTGCACTTTTTATTTTTGGAGAAACATGTAGGCTCAAGCATCAAGAAATACCTGCTCAAATGTAATCTCTACAGGGCGAATAAAAACGATCCATTGCTGATACTGTGCTGGTTGGTCTTTTATAACCAGCAGCTTCCTGAGGGGATGGAGGAGTGGGGCCAAAGGCAGGCTTAACTTTTCATGGGAGTTTTTCCACAATGGCAAGTAATTACACCCTGGCTGGCGTGTGAAGGCTGCTGCCCTCGCTGGGTATGGAGGCTGGTTAACACAGAATAAATCACCAGGGAAAGGAGAGGCCTCGGTTTTGTGTAATGTCATCAGGGTCTGCTGGAGTTGACTGCCTGAAGCTACCCAGTCAGGGCTGAATCCCAACAGGAAAGCTAATCATTTCGTTTATCAGGATGCAGAGAGGAGGGTAATCAGAGAGGAGGGTAATTCTGTCATTCTTCTGCCCAGACTGTTTGCTTTAGCCACATAAAGCTGTGGTGAGCCTGCGAGCTGGCACTGTGGGTCAGTAGCTTTATAGGTATTTAGAAACCCAGGACGGTGGAGGCAGGAAGGATTTGCTAAGATCCTGTGTATGGGACTCCCGCTGGTGGTGACCTTTTTTTTTTTCTTTTTTCTTTTTTTTTCTAAATCTGATAAAGCACATTAGCTCATCTCTCTTTGTGTAAGACATGAATTAGATAATGAATGGCTGCCCAAAGGAAGTGAGGTGGTTATCACACACTGGGGATTTGGGGCGATTATCTGAGGGGTAAAGGTTAATAAAGAGAGATAATACCCTTTGTTTTATCAACTATTTCGTCCTAAGTTTGTTAGAATTCCTGCCGGTCTTGATGCCACATGCTACATCAACAACACAGCTGTGTATTTATTTGACCAGGGCATTTTTTTTTTTTGCATTCTCCATTTAGTTTACCATTTGGGATCACTCTGTATTTTTAATAAAATAATTATCGACTGCTTATCATTCTCCACTGCGAAGCTAAATAGTTGCTTGCTAGCCACATGAACCTGCTAGAAAAAGCCGGAGGGGTTACAAGAGTTCCTCTTACAACCTGAGTCAACAGGCAGTTTAAAAAGGAATCCACGGGTCTCTCAGCAAATGTCTTCTAACAGTGGGGAGGAGCCTGTGTGGGCCTCTTCTTCAGAACTGCTCCTCTCCCCGGGACTGACGGACGTGGCTGCTGTCTCCTGTACAAAGCTGTGTATGTGAAAACTGCCGGCGGGGACAGGGTAGTCCCAGCTGGCATTCCAGTCTGGATCTGCTGTCATAAATTACTTAGCAGAGGGCACGGTCCCTTACTTTTTATGGTCATGTTCTATATTTGTATGTGCTGGGGGATGGATCACATGATGAGACCATCACTTGATATTAGTGTTTATGTGCACCGGCCAGTGAGGCTCCGTTGAAGCTTTGCTGTGCCGTATTTTGAACTTGTATATTTAGCTCTTAATTGAAAATGCAGCCGCTTCCCTAACTACTAAAATTCCAAATAACCCGGAATAAATTTTATATAATTGTCTTTGGGAGGAGACAAAGTGCGGTACACCCACCTCATTGAAATGCACGGTGCCTTCCAGAGATTTTTAACACATACATTTTGAACATGAGCGAGTCAACATTGCCAGAATAATAAAGACCAAAATTCACTATTTTACATTTTTTTTTCCGCTCCTCTCCTGACTTGGATATGAATCATCCCGGTGTCCGTTTATTTGAAAGGAGAGACATTTCTCAAACTAATCAAGAGAGAAGAAAACACAGTGCAAGTTGCTTTTCTCCTTCCATTCTCCACAGCCCTTCTCCCGGTGCAGCTTAATATATAGATTTCCAGGGGCAGACACCTAGGGAATGAACTTCTTCTTTGATGATTATTCCTCTTCATAAACTAAACAGGAAAAAAAAAATGTTCCTGTCAGGTTTGGGTGGATCAGCTGCTATGAGCTGGGTTTCCATATCTGGAATCGTTTAGGAGATAAATTTGACTGTAAGTAGCTGCTTTGGATCTTGGAAGGCCCTGTTCACCTTACATGCTCCAGTCCTCTTTAACTTCCTCGACTCCATTAATTTCTTCCTTGGGGCTTTTTTTTTCTGTTGTAAACCAAGCAGCCGTCGGATGCCCAGCCCACAGCAGCCAGAGTGCCTAGGGGACTCTCTGGGTCTGTTGCTGCTTCATTTCTGTGGCTCATGCCTTGGGGAAATGGGGCCTGGATGATGTTATTTGTCATGACCTCTGTGGCCCTGTGCTTTCCCCTGTCTTAGGTGTGCCCAGCTCCATCCCTGATATCTTGCCCTCTGCCTCTGCCCGGCTCTCCTGTTAAGGAGCCCACCTTCTGCCTTCCGATGCTCTCTTGCTGCTTTGGGCTTCCTCACATACTGGGTAGTGGCCTCTGTCAGACCACGTCTAACTTGCCCACGTGCTACTCTGGACACGCGCCTCTGTTGTCTTGTAGGTAATTTCCGTCTTCTGGATGGATTCTGAGAGCCTCAAGGGTCTCTTTTTGCTTTATGCCTCATTGTGGTCTTGACGACGATTTATTTGATGCCAAGTTTGATAAGAAGACAGACCCAGGCTCCTGAGCACCTTTGGCTAGACTGGGGAAACAGAAGCTGGGCCAATGGATTACGGTGGCACAGAGGGAGGGAACTGAGGGAAGGGACATTTTTATTTAGTATCACATTGTTATCTTTTACCAAAAAGAACTCAATATTTGGAGGCTTCTTTGGTAAAGACCTCCATCTCATCAAGTAAGGGTGCAAATGGTAAAATGTAAATCATGATTCCATTACGCAGACTTAGCCTTGAGCAAATGAATATTCCTTATAGGAATAGGAAAAGGGGAAATCAGAGGCAGAACAAGACTTACGGGGCCATTAAGGCATTTCATTTCAGAGACACCATCTCTCTTATGTACCCTTTTACAAAATAAATGCTTTTGAGGGCTCCATGGGATGGCTCATTTCTAGATGCGTGGAGCTAACGATGAGAGATGATCACAACCAGATTTGGGTGACAGATGTAGCTCAAGCATTCAGTGATTATAGAATATAGGTTCTGGGAAGAGTGTGCTGATTAAATTCACATGGGCGGCAGAGAGCCAGCTGGCCTGATATTTAAACGCTGTTGAAAAATGTTCCAATTAAGAGGGATTCTTCCCTGTGCAGAGTTTTCATGTAAATCGGGGAAAGCGGTGCTTTCTTGAGGCAGTGAAATTGTTGAGTGTCCAAAATTCATCCTCTGAAGCTGGTAATTACACAGTGCAGACCCTCAGGTGTACCCCATCTCTGTGCAGATGGATTGTCTACATGGAGTAACGGCCAGCCCATCACACAGAGTGGATTTACATGCCGGGGATGACAGGAGTCCCCTCCTTTTCTCAGCCTGAATATCGTATAGTTGAACGTGTACAGGATTCCTCTCCGAAAGTCATGCATTGGATCATCTTTTCCTACTGGGGCAGGGTTATAATTTGAAACTTCATGTTGTACTGGCAAGGAACAAACCAGTTTTTACATCATAAAAACTGAAGATACAGCTAAAGCCTTTATAATTATTTAAAATGGAAAATGGTGGCTCCTGGTTCTAGAAAGTGGTTATAAATATGCTGTTGGTGGTGATTGTAAGAGTCGCTGATCAACTCTAATCAGTCTGGAACTGAGGAGGGCTATCGTCAATATCCATCAGTAAGAACTTCAGGACTCTTTAGAATGTGGAAGGTCTTTTTGTAAGGATGTCCTGGGATCACCTGTATCTCAGAACTTCTTTTTGTCTTGTTCTCTCTCTCTCTCTCTCTCTCTCTCTCTCTCTCTCTCTGTGGCGGGGGTCTAACTCAGGGTCTCACAGATGCTAGGTGTGTGCTCTACCACTGAGCTATGTCCTCAACCCTCTTTCTGTTTCCTGATAACATTTCTCTAGCCTGGACCAAGAGTTCAAAATTAATTCCCTTAAGATGATTGGATCACCCTCTTCAAAATAGCAGCCACAGAATCCAACATTTGGAGGTCACACCCAGGGTGTCTTGGGGGGGCTTCTCTGGACTCTGGTCTTCTCAGGCAACTTGTCTTTGTTCTCCCATCTCCCGAGGCTTAAACAGGAAAGGCATCAATCAGAGGAGCCCCGAAAGGCAAATGAGGAGAGAGAGGGAGGAGGTGGATCAGCCCTGCCACTTACCAGCCAGCAGGGAGGGAGGAGCCGGCCACACGGCTGGGACCTCACTGGACCACTCGGCTCTTCTTCCGTGTGCTGTTGTCCATCACGTGCAGACTCCAGGGTGGGAAAGGCAAAATGCAGGTGTTCCTTATCACAAAGGCAGAGACCAAGGAGTGAACAGGGGAAGACAGGACGTGCGCACTGGCTTCTACCTGTCAGCTGGCCACTTTAATTTCCTGGACTTCCTAAACCAAGTCGTTTCCCCAACATTATTCTTGGTCCTCCTGTGATGTTCCTGGCACCCAATCTGTTGAACTGTTGACTTAGGCAATGAGTCATCACTCAAATAACAACCAGGAAGTGCCAGGGAGGGGCTGATATAACAGAATGTGATGATTTGGGACTTCTGAGCCCCGCCCCGCCCTGTGTCCAGCTGAAGGTAGGTGCTCAGAAACGGGATGAACACATCATCTCAACCAAACAGACTCCCCAATACTCAGAACAATCAAGACCTTCCCCCAAGATCACTTATTCAGAGGGTCTCTGAAACACTTTTCTTGTCTTTTTGTTGAAACAAATATGCAAAATATGCACGGAAACTCAACCTCAATCTCTTTTTTTTTGGTACCAGGAACTGAACCAGGAGCACTTAACCACTGAGCCACATCCCCAGCCCTATTTTGTATTTTATTTACATCAACTGAGTTGCTTAGGACTTTGCTAAGTAGCTGAAGCTGGCTTTGAACTTGTGATCCTCCCAAACTGTTGTGATTATAGGCTTGCTCTACTGCACCCGGCTCCAATCATTTTTTTAAAATATTTTTTTGTAGTTGTAGATGGACAGAATGCCTTTATTTTGTTTGTTTTTTATTTATTTTGTTTATTTTTATGTGGTGCTAAGGATCGAACCAAGTGCCTCAATCATTTTTTTTGATATTAAGAGAATCACAAGTTGCAAAAAGGAGATTCATCCCATCAGTAAAGGCCTCGGTGTGTGATCTCCTAGCCTATGGATTGTCGATGAAAAAATATTACTCCCACGTAGACAGGAAAGATTCCTTGACTGATCTCACTCCAAGAATTGAAAGTTAAGGTTTTTCCAGCTCTGAAACTTGTGACCACAAATGTATCACCTCACCATCTCTTTGATTTGGCTTTTTCTTCTTTGTTCCTGATAAATATTGGAGAAAGACCTAATTTTTTTCTTGAAAAGAAACCGAGTACATTTTAACACAGTCACTGAGGCTGTTTCATACATCTGTTCATTTTTTCTTTTTTCTTAATTGTTGAAATGTTCAACTGTCTCCATTCTTGGATCCAACACAGAATTTTAAGTTATGTAAGTATGAATTCACTTCTTCTTGCAGCGCACACATGCACACACACACATGCACACACACACATGCACACACACACACTGCTTGGAATGAAAACTGTCCATACAGGTCGTCCCTCTTGGGACCCTATGATGGCCCTCACTGCTTTTTCCTTCTAACCTGTGACCCACGTGTCCCTGTTTGTTTGGCTGCGGTGAGCTCCTCTACCTTCAGCAGAACCTTATCTCCTCAGTCTCCCCATTGGCTTCTTCTGTTTAGTCTACAAACCAAATCAGGCTTCTCTATCCGAAAAAAAAAAAAAAAAAAAACCCAGAGCAAGTCCCTGGATCGCTGTGCTGTTTCTGTCCCCTCCTTCTCTGCCAGAGTGCTGGAGACTCCTCTGCCACCCTGGTTTCTTGTCCTCACTTCCTGGCACTGCTCAGTCTCACGTCTTCCTTATCATTTACCAAAAAAGACTTTCCCAGCGCCCTGCCCTCTTCCCGATCCCCCATCCCCCTCAGCCTCCTTGACGCATTCCCACCAGGCACTGTCCGCTCCCTCCAAGTTTTCCTGCTTGCATAATGAAACTTTATTATTTTTATTATTTTTGCAGTGCTGGGGTGGGACCCGGGTCTCGCGTGTCCCAGGGAGGCACCCTCCCACTGCCCCATCCCCGCTCCCTGCTCTTTGAAGTTGCCAGTTTCATTGGATTCCTTCCCCTGGCTCCTCCTCCTCCCTCTACCCCTTCAGTATCCACTTCATTCTTTTTCATCAGCAGAGGACTTTATCAGGCCTGTTCCCTCCCCGGTTGATTCCATCCACTTCCCTGGAGCCAGCTGTGCCCCTCCAGGCGGAGATGCTGCTCCCCCCTGGGCCCGGGTGACCCAGGTGACCTTCAGTTGCAGCTGGTCCGGAACCACACACACCTCCACCAAACTCGGTGCCCCCTCCTGGTTTTTGTTCCAGGTGATGGGGCCAAGCCACTGGTCACTGGTCACTGGTCTGGAAATGCCTACGCCGCCGTCTCGACACCTCCTTTCCCCTCACCCCTCACATCCAGCCTGTGTCCTGGTGACACTTCAGATGCCATGGGATCTGAAGCCTTTCCTCTACTCCTGTTTTCCCTGCTTCCAAAAGGGAAGAAGGAGGGGAGGAAGGAGGGGAGGAAGGAAGGGAGAGAAGAAGGAAGGAGCAGAGAGAAGAGAGAAAGGGCGCAGAAGGGAAAGAGATCACCTTCTTTTGAAATTTTTCACATAAAGGATATTAAAACAAGTTTTCTCTTTGAAAACTGTGGAGTAAAGAAAGGACTTAAGAAGAAAAACTTTCCTGGGCACAGTGGTGCCCACCTGTAAACCCAGCAGCTCAGGAGGCTGAGGCAGGAGGATCACTAGTTCAAAGCCAGCCTCAGCAACTTATTGAGGCCCTAAGCAACTTAGCAAGACCCTGCCTCTGAATAAAAATATAAGAAGGGCTGAGGATGTGGCTCAGTGGTTAAGCACTGATTTAATCCCCAATACCAAAAAAAAAAAAAANAAAAAAAAAAAAAAAAAAAAAAAAGAAGAAGAAGGAAATCCTGCCAGCCCTTGACAAACACTGTCGTGTGGTCTCTTAGTGCCAGTCTCTGCCTCAAAGATCTCTCTCCTCCAGTCTGTTCTCCACTTTCTTCTGTTAGTTATTGTTACAAAACAAAGCAAACAAGCAGAAAACAAAATCAATTAGGACTCCTGGCATTCTTCCCCAGGCTGCAGAGGGTGGCATGCCACCCCTGTGCCACTTACTGTTTCAGCCTTTGAATCCTTCCCCCCAAAACTCCTCCCCCAAATAAATCCAACATCCCAGGCACTCTGAACAGCCCGAGCTCCCTGAACATGTGCCCTGCTCACGCAGAGGAAGGATGGGCCGGGAATATCCATCTTCCTAATCATAAAAATTCTATTTTAATAGACTTGTCGTACTCTATAATTTTATCAGCTGTGCTTGGAGACACCAGGAGCTCCTGTTTTCTCCAAGACTTCCAGGTCTAATGAGGGCTAAAGATGAACCTAAACGTGGTACAAGCGCACTGCGATGAGTGCTGAGCTGGTGGGGCCAGGGGAGCTGGAGAAGGCTCCAGGGGAAGCGGCCCCTTAAGCCTGGTCTAGCAAGATAAGCAGGATCCGTGCCATGGGAAGGGGTGCCTCGTGTGTGAAAAAGCCTGCGGTATTGTTTGTACTCTGTGTCCGCACGAGTGGGTTGAATCGTAGACCCTTTTCCCTTCACCCCATCTACCCAAAGGACGTGGTGCTAAATGTATCTCCATAGCAGATTGTTGAATTTTATTTTTCCATCTAATCAATTACTGTTCTTTTTAATAAGCAAGGTTGGCTGTTCACATTGGCTTTTTTGAGAGCTTATTTGTCCATAAGCCCAAGTTAGTTTATCTTTCTTGTCATCATTTCTTGCTTTCTTTGTTCCCTTCTGTGGTTTCGGTGGTAGATGTTGAATCCTTTCTTTTCGGGCTGGGCTGAAAGATAACCATAAGCAGCCTCATGTTAACATTTTTCACGTTAATGTGTTTCGGAAAAATGATTTTAATTGCTTCTATTTGTTTATATTAACCAAATAGATGTTGATTCCTTCTAGGAAACAAAGGGAGTCTTTTATTCTTCTGCTGCTGTTCATTCTTAGTAGTCATCATCCGAGATCCTCTTGTGGTTCTGCTAATATGGGATAGTTACAGATTTATTTCATGAATTTACCAACCATGTTCATCATAGTTTATTAATCCTTGCCTAATATTTATTTGTTCCTCAAAAGTGTCCTTAAATCTCTGTCTAGTCTAATAATTAACTGTCCCTTCCAATGACATCATGAGGATGAGTCTCTGTGACTCGCTGTTTGTCTTTTTAATTGGCCAGTTGTTTTAAGTCTTAAAATTGTCAAAGAGCAGAGGGACCGTGGGTCAGGTCCTGTCCCTTGGCCTTGTCAGCTTCTCCACCCAGTCTTTTTCTACTCCAAAGTCTTAGCAGAGAAGTAGAATTAAATTGTCCTCTAGTCATCTTTCCTCTGGATATCTTTAAATCTTTTTTGTTCATTCTATTTTTAAGATAAAAGACAGCCCAGGAAGGCGCCCTGGGGCACGTCCACCTCTGAGCAGACTTCTCTGGATTCTCATGGTTTCTGGGCCAAACTTGTACTTCAGCTCAGGACACGTTCCGTTTCCTGGGTCCCCAATGCTCTGCTCATCACAATCCCTTCCTGACACTATTGGTATTCCTGGCCTTCAAAGCCTGAGGTTCCCTATTCCCTCTCCAAGGGGGTTAGGTTGTAGGGCTACCATAACAAAGGACCGTCAATTGAGTGGCTCACACAAGGGGAATTTATGGTCTCTCGGTTCTGGGGCTGGAAGTCTGAGATCAAGGGGTGGGCAGGGTCCTGCTCCTCCAGAGGTGCCTGAGCAGACTCTGACCCGGCCTCTCTCCTAGCTCCTGGGCAGCTGGTGATCCTTGGCTTGTAAACATATCACCCTGATCTCCGCCTTCATGTTTACACATCATTCGCTTCTGTGTGCATGTCTCTGTTTCTAAATTTCCCCTTTGCATAAGAATAGTATTTGCAGACCACAGTGGCCACACGCCTCTAATCCCCGCAGCTCAAAAGGCTGAGGCAGGAGGATCGTGAGTTCAAAGCCAGCCTCAGCAATTTAGCAAGGCACTAAGCAACTCAGTGAGACCCTGTCTCTAAATAAAATACAAAACAGGGCTGGGGATCTGGCTCAGTGGGCGAGTGCCCCTGAGTTCAATCCCTGGTACCACAGCAGAAATAAAATATGACTATCAAAAGATGGTGACAGCTTACCTTATTTTGGTACATATTTTCAAAAGTCCATAAATGAGTAAAAGGATCAGATATCTTCTTTTACATGCTCCTCTATTTTCCTTGCTAACACTCTTTTTCCNTATATATATATATATATATATATATATATAATTTGTTTTAGTTCATTTGTGTCGCAAAAACAGAATATTCAAGACTAGGTAATCTATAATGAACTTACATTGATTTCTCACAGGTGGGAAGGCTGGGTTGTCCAGGACCAAGGGGTCCGCCTCTGGTGAGGAAGGGCCTTCTTGCTACCTCATAACATGGCGAAAGGCATCATATGGGCACACGAGGAGCAAAGGGAAGCCAGACTCATCCATTCACAAGAAACCCACCTGTGATAATGACAAAACCCTTTCACGCAGGGGCTTAATTCCTCTTAAAGGTCTCGCCTACTGATGCTGTTGTCACCATGGCAACCAAATTTCAACATGAACTTGGGAGGGGACAGACATTCAAACCACAGCACCAGTCATAAGATTAGGGCCCGCCCTGGTGCAGTATGCCCTCGGCTTAACTAATCACATCTGCAGTGACCCTGTTTCCAAGCAAGGTCACCTTCCGAGGTACATGGGGTCTGGACTTCAACATACAAATCTGCAGAGGGCACACAATTCAGCCTGTAACCCGTGCACCACCTTTAGCAGCCACAGTTTGGGACAGCTGTTCAGCTTGTCACAGCTCACACTGTGGCCTGTTCCTCTGCCGCAATTACTCTCCGTTCTCTCTCTGTGTTTGGAAGTGGTTGTCACGGGCTCTTCAGGCCTGTGCAGGTGGGGCACCCCAGGCTCACTCGCCCGTCTCCTACTAAGGACTTGGGCTGTCACCTGGTGGAATTTTATTTCTGTGATTGGTTAACTGTGTATGAAACTTTCCGTATTGTATGTGTTGTTTCTTTGTTTCACATAACTTTATATAGAATTCAGGGAGGTATTAGCCACCTGAAATTCCTTCTCGTGAGACCAGAGTACATGGCATCCTGTGATTTTTTTGTTTGTTTGTTTGTTTTCTGATAGTGGGGATCGAACCCAGGGGTGTTCAACCACTGAGCCACATCCCCAGCCCTTTTTATTTTTTATTTTGAGACAGGGTCTTACTAAGTTGCTCCAGCTGGCCTAGAACCTGGGATCCTCCTGCCTCAGCCTCCCGAGATGCTGGAATTCCCAGGGTGTACCACTGTGCCTGGCTCATGAAAATCTTTGTCACTTCCTGAGAGGTCATGTACACACACGTGTAAAGGGGAAGGAAAGACATTGATGATGTGCCCTTGGTCACAGGGAGACACAGCCAGAGGAGGCTGGCTTTGCAGATAAGGTGATGAGGAGATAGAGTGGACTGGGGTTCACTATTAGACGATAGTGTGGGGTTTAGGCTCCTGTTCAAAACAACAAATACAAGCCGGTGAAGGGAAAGTATGAAAGATGGGAGTGCTCACCATCACAGAACCTCAGGACCCCTGATTTAGCACCCACGTACCCCACTTCTGGCAGAGGACCATTCCTGCCCCACCACGGAGGCAGTTTAGAGGTCTCTATCCCTGGTACCGCTGGAGGATTGTTCCCAGGTAACACTAGCTAGTTGCTCAGTCACGAGGAAAGTGGACCAACTCAGAAACTGGGTTCAGGAGCACCCCGGGTGGGGGTGGGGGACAAAAAAAATAGAAGAGCTTGCCCTGGAAAATAGCCCCATCGGCTCTGTCCTGTGTGCCTTCTGACCACTGCTGTTTGGAGTAGTGGAAGTCCAATGGCAGGGAGCACATCCACTCTGCTAGCTGGGGAACACATCCACTAGCCTCCCACGAGCACCAGTGTCACAGACCAAAAATACAAAATTACAGACTCCCTTCCTTTTCCCCCAAGCTATTCTCTGATATCAAGGATGTCTGTGGGCAAGGAAAGACAGAAAAGGATGATTTCTGTTCCAGTTTCACGAGTTGGCTTCTGTGTGTTTGGACTTGTCGGGGAGGGGGAGGTCCTCCCAGGCAAGGCCCTGAGGAGCTCCCAGGTAATGAATTGCTGGAAGCCACAGCCTGGCTCAGATGACCACAGGGTGCCTCTTTGTCAGGCATACGCTGTGCATCTGGCGGTATCGCCAGGGGTAATGTGATATGGTTCACGATTTTAATTTTAACAAAAAACACATCTGTCAGGCTCATTTCAGCTGACAGGATAAATATCATATTTCATTGCCAGTTTGTAAACACCTTGCCTTTCATCTCTATCTAACACGTTTTCTGGGCGGTTTACAAATTGAAAACCCAAGTGGAATACAGATGGGGCTGCGCATGCGTGTCGGCTCCGTGGCTCTGGAGGCAGAATAATCTTAAGTGAAGTGGGTCTGGGCGGGCAATGCGCTCGGAGCTGACCAGGAAATCCGACTGTGAAAGATTTGTCTTGGTTAAAAAAAACAATGGAGAAAGTGGTTTTTGAAAGCACCTGCCCGTGGACACCTGGAGCTATTTCTATGACAGATGAGGGATGAGCTGTGTCTCGGGATCCATCTCCTCTTGCTTCTCTGGCCACACACGGCTCCCAACCAAAGATGGTTTTCCTTCACTGTCTTTGGAAATCGTTCTTTGATGGTATAATATGAACATTTTCTGAAATGAATCCAAAATGCAACCTTCAAACTGTTGTTCAATTGCTTTATTTGGCAGATAAGCAGAATATAGAAATAGGAGAAGAAAAAACCCAGTCCCAGGTGTTTTCTTTTTTCCCAAGTCCTAATATAAAGGCATTTTATACTGTACTGATGGCAATTTAAGTGAATATTTATGTATGAATGTTTATGTACTGATGCATTTTAAGTGAATATTTATGTATGAATGTTTATGTACTGATGCATTTTAAGTGAATATTTATGAGAGATTTTTTTTTAATTCAAGGATCTCAAAATTCTCTTGTCACCTGTTGGTGCATTTTCGCAGCGTCACGCTGGAGCTCATGGGTAGCCATGTTACCCTCCCTGTGCAGGTGGGGAGATCAAAGCCCACAGATGTTCAGTTGCAGAACTTGCCAGAGACCTGCAGTGACCAGCTGGGCTTTTCCCAGCCGAGACCCAGCTGTCTTCCCCCAGCCACCTTTGGTGACCAGTGTCTCCCCACACAAAGATGGCAAGAGAGCTGGGTGGCAAGGGTCAGGCCCAGGGCCATCCTGGCAAGCAGTGGGATGGTGGCTGGACCTCACCCTCTGGCACCATGGCAGTGCCTTGGTCACCTGGGTGCCCACCTCCCGCCTGCTCCTCCTTTTATTGCTCTGGGCTGATTTCCACAGACCCTCCAGAAGGGCTCTTGGTAACTCTGGGAATTTGCATTTGTTCCCTTATTTACCAAACATTCATGGAGATTCTATTATCTGCCAGATCCTGGGCTGGTGGAAAAGTTAGTGAGCAAAACAGACATATATATATATATAAATCTTCACGGCGTTTGCAGTCCAGTAGAGCAGTGATAACAGAGGCTCTGTTTACTTAGCCAGACTTAATTCTTCACAACAGGGCCCTTTGGAAATTTATGAGGGTCTTTTTTGGGTGTCAGGTGCAAGAGAATGTGAGAAGCCTGGACACACATGACACGGCTCATAATCCCTCATCCTGCGTGAATTTCAGGGTCCCACCAAGTGTGCAAGGAGGCAAAACACACAGAACTGAACTCCACTCTATTCCATGGAGTTTGGAATAATAGTTATGTTCAGGTTGAATGTGCTCTGAGTTACCCTGGAATGCAGCTGCAGGACAGAGGGAAGATGACTGTTCCATTCTGAACTTGACCATATGCTGGTCTCCATTTCAGAAGATCATTTCTCTAATCATCTCCAGCGGGTGGGTTCTCCTATTTGAGTTGCTGATGCTCTCACCTGTCAATCCACCTCTCGTTCCCAGGACTGCATGGATAGTTGCACTTTGGAGACTAAGTTCCCGCCCTCCTTGGGTCATTATGGCTAAGCTTATTGAAGTTACTTTTCTTCTATTTCCCCCTTTTTATTTTATAGTTAGGCACCATATTATTTTTTAAACCATATGTGTGTACAGCTTATATTATTTGTGAATTTCTTTCAGGCTGGGAAATGTGACTTACCATGAGGTTATGTCCCAATAAACTCATTGCAAGTTGAAAATGTGGTGAAATGAGAGTGCATGTAATATAGCCAGTCTGCAGACATCCGGGCTTAGCAACCCAGGGCTCTGTTGAGCATGAGTTGTTCCTCCCTCCTGATCACTGGGCTGTCCGGGAACCGTGGCTTACAGACACTACCCAGCGTCACACACGAAGATTAGACCATGGATCACTCAGCAGGGAAAAGATCATAATTCAAAATTCCAGGCACACTTCCTACTGAATGCCTGTCACTTTTGCCCCATCATGAGGTCAGAAAACCTAAGTCAAACCATTGTATAGTGGGGACCATCTGTACTTGGGATTGGAAATAGAGCGGTGAGTTCAGTGGGGTGTAGATCATAAAGTTCCTGGCATCTTGATGGCACTGTGAGTGGGCAGAGTCCTGCCTGTGAGTTTTAGGTGGTAGCCCTCAGGTTCTCTGAAGGTCAGATCAAAACATGAGCCAACAGAACGTGGCCCTGCAGCAGGACCTCGAGGCCCCTGGGGTACCAGGGATTACCCGTTGGTTGCTGGACTGTGGGGACTTACAGAAGTCCTGGAGGAGGTGCTGGAGCAGCAGGGGTTGGCTTGGCCAGTGACCATTTACCAACGACCACAGCGTGGTGCCTTGGCCACTGGTGTAGCTGCCCCGGTTCCCTCAGGCTGGGGTCAGCCATGAGCAGACCCAATCCACGACACGTCTGTCTCCCAGCAAGAGAGAGCTCCAGATTGTCCCTCTGCTGCCCTGGGTATTCCCAGAGGAGCTGGAAAACCCTGCAGTCTTCTCAGTGATATGAACAGTTTCCTTCACGCTCTACTCTTCAGTTCCCCTGAGAGTGTCCATGTCACCTCTGATGTGTTGGCTCCACCCAGAGTGGAGGACAGTGCTCCTAAAGGACATCTCTTCCTCGCTGATCCTCTTCTACTGTGAGCTACTGGAAGCCAGGGCCTGTCCTTAACTTCGCACCCAGAAAGGTGAGCTTCTGGGCCTGGGCTTCTCATAGTCCCCTCCTGTTGAGTTTGGGAAGCCTTTCCCAAGGACGGTCCCCCCAGTGCTCCAGAGATTGTCACGGTGCCCTTCCATGTGCTCCCACCCAGGGACAGACTCAGATAGAGATGAGCCAAGTTCCACCGGCTCCCAGAGGGCCATCAGGGGACGCTGGCCCTTCTGACGGCACATCCTGGTGGGGACTATACTCTCAGTTCTGTCATCGAGGAGAGTACTTAAATGATCGGTCATTCCATTTTGTCCAACTGTCAAAGACACACTTTTCTTCCGTATCCAAGGTCAGTAACGGCTTGAATAATTACAATCATAATAGCAGCTACTGTTGTTAGGCTTCAGTTATGTTTCGGGCAGGCGTTCTGCACACGTTATCTTACATAATCTGCACCAGAACCTTACAGATGAGTAGTATTCGTTTCAGAGGAAGGTGCGGTGCTCATCTCGGTGTGAAAGCTGTGGTTGGAACCCAGAGGTGCCCTTCTCCAAACCAAAGCTTCTGTCATTATGTCTGAATCTGCCCTTCGAGAGCCAGACAGAACTGGGTCCAAATCCCACTTCTAGCCAGATGATCTTATGCAAGTTACTCATATTTCTCAAACTTGTTCCTCATTCATAAAACACAGAAATTAATGACAACCGTTAAAAATGTTTCTGATGTTTGCATAATACACAGAATACAAATTCCAGTGCCTGATTGATAGCAAGCAATCAGCATCTGTTCATTTCCTCTCTCCCTTCAAACTGTTCTGCTGAGGATACTCCTCCAACACACTCTTGCACACAGAAGTGGCCTCCCCAGCACAGGGGCTGAGGAAGGGCCGATGAGCCCGTTGGCACGCAGGTCGGCTCCCCGCACCCCAACCTATGCCTGTGTTTACTCTGGAAGGAGCACTTGATGTGCCACAAGGAAAGGAAGAGTCACACCTTTCTGATCTTCTTCCTTTGCAAGAATTGCCCTTTGTGCTTCTCAGCATTCCCGTGGGTAGTACAGAGATGCATCTTAGGAATTTCAGGGAAATCGTCTAAAACCAGTGCTGGGAAATGGCTGCCTGCTGTTTATTTCTCTCCCTGTCATCTTACCTACTTCATGTGACATTGGCCCCGGGGGAGGGTGCATGGTTGGTATTTTAATTTTTCGGGGTGGGGGAGGATCACCAAAAATCCTCCAAAGAAACTAGGTCTGTTTAATAAAGTAATTCTGCCACTGGGAGCGAGGAGGGCCAGAGTTGGTAAAAGGAACCAAAAGAGAAATCAAGACAGCGAGGGGCCTCGGCCCAGGGAACTGCCCTGGTGGGTTTGCTCTGTGATGCGATTCATAGCGAGCAGGTCATCCTGTGCTGTGTGCCAGGGCCAAGGGCGCGGGCTGGACTCCAGATGGCCAGTTGAGGGAAGGGGCAGCTTTGTCCCCTTCCACTTCCTGTTTGCTCCTTGCTCTGAGCAGCTGCTGCCCGTGACAGGTGGGCCACATCACCGAAGCCTTCTACATGAACATTAAAGAAAACCTCTGTGGTGCCTCAGACTCTTTGTGTTGTTCTCCTTTGTTTCATGATTTTTATTTGTTTGGGTTTTTTGATTTGTTTTGTTTTTGTACCAGGGATTGAACCCAGGGGTGCTTTACCACTGAGCTGCATCCCCGGCCCTTTTTATTTTTTATTTTGAGGCAAGGTCTCACTAACTTATTTAGGGCCTCGCTAATTTGCTGAGGCTGGCCTCCAACTTGTGATCTTCCTACCTCAGCCTCCTGAATTGCTGGGATTACAGGCAAGCCCCACTGTACCAGCATGATATAGTTAATAAATCTGTTGCCCACCCCTGTTGGGATATTGCTTATAAACCCCATGGGGAGCTCTTTTTCTCTTTCCTTACTATTGTATTCCAAATTCCTAGGGCAAACCCTGACACATAATAGGTGCTCAGTAAATAATAGGCAAAGAGACAGAAAACATGAAGTCACAATGACTAAACATCAGGGGGAAAAAGAGTGTTAGCAAGGAAAATAGAGGAGCATGTAAAAGAAGATATCTGATCCTTTTACTCATTTATGGACTTTTGAAAATATGTACCAAAATAAGGTAAGCTGTCACCATCTTTTGATAGTCATATTTTATTTCTGCTGTGGTACCAGGGATTGATCCCCACACCCCACACCTTTTTTTTTTTCTATAATTTTGAGACAGGGTCTCACTGAGTTGCTGAGGTTGGCCTCATGCTTGTGATCCTCCTGTCTCAGCCTCCGAGTCGCTGGGACAACAGGTGTGCACCCGCACACCCAGCCCTCTCTGACTTTTGGAAGCTTCGTTCATCTTTATCACCTCGACATTAGTGTGTATTTATGCATCCATGTGTTCTGTCACCTACTACATGACACTGTTTAAAATGTAATCTGAACCACCAGAACCTAGTCATATAACATGACTGGGTCTAAGACAAATCAACTCTCTTAAATGTGCACCTTTAGCCGGAGTATGGTGGTTCACACCTGTAATCCCAGCAGCCTGGGAGGCTGAGGCAGGAGGATTGGGAGTTCAAAGCCAGCCTCAGCAATTTAGCAAGATCCTGAGCAACTCAGGGAGACCCTGTCTCTAACAAAAATACAAAAATGGGCTGAGGATATGGCTCAATGGTTAAATGCCCCTGGGTTCAATCCCTGGTACCAGAAAAAAATAAAAATTTGCACTTCTACTTGTTACCTGAGTCAGTTAAGATATGGCACAGTTGATGCCAAGTCCAA
Organism: Marmota marmota marmota; assembly: GCF_001458135.2. NCBI lineage: Eukaryota > Metazoa > Chordata > Mammalia > Rodentia > Sciuridae > Marmota > Marmota marmota. The sequence goes on from NW_025999913.1 coordinate 12,948,179, forward strand.
AGACTGTGTCTCCTTAGGACCCTGGATACAGACAGTAATTGATCTAAGAAGTTAACTAAAGTACCCTGACTGCCACCCACAGACAGTAGGTGTAACCCAGGAGAGTTGCGTCCCAAGCCTGTGCTGCTGGCCCGAGGGGGACCCTGGGCGCGCCATGCCAGGAGAGAGCAGCTCAGAGTGCGGCCCTGGCTGTCAGAGGCCAGAAGCGCCATCCCCGGATATGCAGAGCGGCTCACTGATGCACCATGTTGATCTGAATCAGAACCAATGGTTGGAATACAGGGACACACAGCCCGCGGTTTACACTGAGCACGCTGAATTACAGTGTGAGCAGATGCTCCTAAGCAGAGGAAAGATGGAGAGTGGAGACCAGAAAGGGACTGAGTGGGGCAGGGAGAAGTTCAGGGGACATTAAGGACATTGACCATTGCATTGCAAATGACATCAGTGAATTGGGCTTCCCGGGGTCTTTTAACACATAACAGGCTGTATTTAATTTAGTTAAACATTATGATTACTGTTCTTCATCTGTGTCCCCCTGTGATGGTTGATTTTATGTGTCAACAAAACTGGTCTACAGTGTGCCCAGATATTTGGACAGACACTGTCCTGGGTGTTTTGTGAGTGTGTTTCTGGATGAGGTTCACATTTGAATCAATAGACTGAAGAAGATTGCACTCTCTAGTGCAGGTGGGCCTCATCTAATCAGAACAAGACCTGATCCTTCCCGAATGAGAAGTCCTGCTGCCCGATAGCCTTTGAGCTAAGACGTTGGTTTCCATTGAACATGAACTGAACCGCCCTTGGCTTTTCCTGGACCTCGAGCCTGCTGGCCTTTGTACTGGAGGGAGCTGGGTCAGCTCTTCTGGGTGTCCAGCTAGCCGACTGCACATCTTGGGACTTGTCCACCTCCATAATGACACAAGACACTCCATAATAATAAATAAGTAAATCCATATCCTGGAGAAACCTGACAAATACACCCATTCCTGGCACAGAGAGAGCACTCGGTATCTATTACTGAATAAATGAGCAAAAAAAAAAGAGAACCAAATGGGAACAAAATAACCCTCTTTGGAGATACGCTGAGGGCCGTTGTCTCCATGTGGTTCAGAGTCAAGAGCTCCGGGCTCTCTATCTAATAACCCAGTCCAAGTCCAAAGAATGGTCTTCTGCACGGGCTTCACGGGAAGCAGTTCTGGACACCCCCACATTCTATGTGAGGTTCACACACCCTGTTGGTCCCCCTTCCCTCCGGGGTCCGGGTCATAAACCAGGCAGTCCCCCAGCACTGCTAAGACACAGGGTCCCTGTGATCTAAGGCACAAGGAACCTTAAGTCAAGAAAATCTGCAGGACTCCATGGGGCTTGGACACAGCCAAGTCCAGGGGATCAGAAGCAATGGCTCCTCCTGAAACCCAAGTCAGGGCACCGGTTCTTTGTTTACCCAGCAGACAGGAAAGAATACAGTCAGGCCAGGTGCTGTAATCTCAGCAGCTCAGGAGGCTGAGGCAGGAGGATCGTGAGTTCAAAGCCAGCCTCAGCAATGGTGAGGCACTGAGCAAGTCAGTGAGACCCTGTCTCTAAATAAGATACAAAAGAATACAGTCTGCCTTCCCTAAGGTCAGACACCCAAGGGAAGAAGCAAGAGAAAACAAAGGAAATCTGGAGCCAGGGGATGGAGGAACTGGAATGGCTGGTGGTAGGAGTGGTGGGAGGGGCAGGAGCCAGCACTAGCAGGAGAGAGTGACAGAGGGCGGGGCACAGCGCACTGGGGACGGTCATGCCAACAGACCCCAGAAGACGGCCGCCTTGGGTGTGTGTGTGGGTGTGTGTGGACATGGAAGAGGACAGAGTGGATGCCCCGAGAGCATCTCCATGGTAATGAGGGAGAGCGGCTAGGGAAGAGTGGACAATGATCACGCAGCGCAGCCCCCTCCCCCGCAGCCCTCCCTCCTCCAGTGGCGCTAGCCTGGGTCTGTCCCACGGAATCTCAGCTCCTTAGAAAACTATGGGGAAATTAAAATTCCATGGGCAAAAAGATTTTAAAAAGGTTGAGAAATGCCAGGTGAAGCAGAGTAGGTTTCTTCACCAGCCCGGGTGGTGATCTCAGGTGAACTGAGTCTCAGGAGAGGGAGGGGGGATCAGGACCCCTGCCCCCCGCCGTTCTGCTGACCAGGAAGCATGTTCCTGCTGAGCTGCTCACCAGAGAGGGCACCTCGGATGCTCCGCTCTTGAGAAAAACAAGCAATGGAATCTCAAAGACGGTGCTGACCTTAAGTGAGAAAGCGGATTTCTGATTCAGGGTGACTGGAGTTAAGCCTGGGTTGCTCTGTACAGTAATAGACCCTGCAGGACGTCCTAAGGCTCACAGGGTAGCTGTTGAAATTCCGGCATCGCCTCGGTGGGAAACTGTGGATTTACATCATCTCAGCTACCTTCTGCAAAATGGAACTCAGAGAAGAGATCTGACTGGGCCTCTAGGACAGGCCACTTGTCCTAGAGAGACAAGGACCTGTAGGTGGAGGGGACTGCCGTGGGATCTCTCAGGTGGTGATGTGGGTAGTTTAAAGGGAGGTGGGTCATCAGAAAGCTGATGAAGACCAACCCACCTGCCGTCAGTACTCCTCGAGTGTTGATAAAATCACAAAATAAATGGCTGTTCGGAAGTGTTTTTGATTTTAGGTATTTCCAGGAGCTCCTTTGTGATCGCCGTGGATCGTTCTCAATTTTCTAAGCTGGTGAATTCGAATGGCTTGGGCCATTTTCTCCAATTGGTAACATTAGGGGTTCTTGGTGGAGGCCTTTTGGGTCGAGCACAGGGAGATCCACAGCTCTTGAGCCACCACGTGCAGAATCTCGTAAAGTAAAATTGTAGGTGATTCTAAAATTCTTCCCTGTCAGAAGCCAGATGGCACATCCTGGATAGGGTGAGCGTGGATATTTCCTCAACCGAGCCAATCAAACTCATCGAAACAGTAATGAAATGCAAGATGAGATTCTTCTCGGCCTCCCGTCTGCTCTCTTAGGCTCCATGTGAGGTAACCAGGTCAAGGTGTGGTTAGCAGACTCCTGGGATCCCTCTGCGGTGAATCTGGATGGCTTTGTTCGTCCTTGCTCATTCCTGACTACTTCCTTCCTGCGTCTCTAATCTCTCTCTCTTCCCATCTCCCCGCTGAACCCCGCATGTCCAGCCCTCGCCGCAGGAGCGGGATCCTGGGGCTTCACAAGGGCAGCACACCACGCCTGTGTGCAAGGCGTGTTTTCTCTGCCTGGACAATCTGTCAGCCTTGTGCACACGGTGACAGTGCAGAAGCAGCGATGGAGAGAGCCACCAATCTCCACCTGAGGGGCTGTGGGCGTGAAGGGACTTTTACCTGTCGTTTTGTTCTGTGTTGAATGTCTTCCAATCCCCGTTGTTTGCAAAGGTTCAGGACCTGAGATATCATAAGGAACACCCTACTGCGGGTCACTGTGTTGACCGTTAGATTTCCACTGAGAAGGGAGGGGGATGGGAATGGGAAAGACAGTGGAATGGATCCGAGAGAACTTTCCTCTGTGCATGTGTGAACACCCGAGCAGTGAAACCCACATCATGTGCAGCCACAGGAGGGGATCCTGATTAGAATAATGCAGACACCGTGCATGTACAGTATGTCAAGGTACACTCTACTGCCATGTGTACCTAAAAGGCACAAATTAAAAAATGAACCGGAAGGAAAGAAGATCTCTGCTGAACTTGACCTTTTTCTATCATGGACCTTGTGCACTCTCCATTTAAAACATGGAGGCTTAGAGGAGGTTGTGGCCCACCTGTCATGTCGACAGTACCGTGTCCTAGTTCTGACGAATCAGTTGTAGGTTTTAGGGTGAGCACCACCCCCGTACTACACCATGCAACCTAGAAGTCAGAGAGAGTGCTTCTGCCCAGGAACAGTGGTCAAGACCAAGAACAGTAAGTGGGACTGACCTGGAGGGCCTGCTGCCCACTGCATCGGTGGTCTCCAGACTTTAGGTAAGCCTTTGAATGGTTCCAGCAAGTTAAAATACATTGACAGGAACAGTGTCGATCCGCATCTGAAGAGGAAGATGACTTCACAGAGGGCTCATTAGCCTGGGATTGACTGAACACTTTTGTGGAAAACTCTTTACATTAAAAATGTCTAGTTGTGGGCTGGGGCTGGGGCTCGGCGGTAGGGCGCTTGCCTAGCATGCGTGAGGCACTGGGTTCCATCCTCAGCACCACATAAAAAATGAGTAAAAATTTGTAAATAAAGATGTTGCATCCACCTAAAACTAAAACATTTTTTAAAAATGTCTAGTTGTTGCTGAAAGTACAATATTCTACCTTCATGAGAAAAATAGAACCATTTGATATCAAGCTTCATCGCCCCCCCCCTGAGGTTTTATCTACATATTCCCTGGCCCCGGCCCCAGATCTCTGCATTGCCAGGTGTTCTTCAGCAAAAGTCAGCAAGGGGATGCGGTAGTGATGATCCTGGGCCCCCGTGAAATTATAGTTCATGTACCCGTGAGCTTGTCCTTGGTATTTTCAATGCTTTTTATGTCTGAAATCATTTGTTTTATAAACAGCAACAAAAGCTGCTACTGAAAATAATTTAAAGTGTGCTGATGAATATAAGGGGTTGTTGAAAGATTTACATGAAAAGTTTGGGTAGGAGTTTGTACCTGCTAAAAGCAGGTGTTGGGACAATACCACTGTCGAAAGCAATTCATTCCCCTGGAAGTCCAAGTCCACCAGGTTTCAGGTTTGTTTGTTTTGGGTTAATATTGGGAATTCAACCCAGGGTGCACTACCTCTTAGCTATATACCCCAGTCCTTTTTTATTTTTTAATTTTGAGACAGGGCTTGCTAAGTTGCTGAGGCTGGCCTTACTTGCGATCCTTCTGCCTCAGCCTCCTGAGTGGCTGGGATCAGAGATCACAGGTGCACCACTGCACCTGCCTTCTTCTGGCCTTTCTGAATGTGTTTCCCTGAAGCTACTTCCCTGATTAGAAGAAGGAGCCTTACTATTTTTTGATAAATGCAAAATTAATAGCACCTCTGTGCAATTTTTTTCTGCCCTGGAAAGTATAAAACTGTTTAATATGCTTTAAAACTTTTCCTTTAACTAGAAAGGAAATATATGTACATATTAGAAAGTTTAAAATATATAAGTAAGCCAGAAAATTACATGAAAATTCTATGTTAACACTGTAACATATGTCTTTCGATGTGTTTTTAGTGTTATACCCTCACCTACCCCTTGAATCCGCTGGTAAAATTTTGCACAAAAATACGTAAGTGAGGTTCAGTGGTGGGGCACTTACCTAGCGCACCTGAGGCTGGGGTTCCATCCCCAGCACCACAAGAAACACAAGCAAATGTATAAGCCACAGTAATAATGCTTGGCATTTGGTAGCTTGGTTTGCTGAGAAATAGTACTTGCTATGAGCTTTCCTAAAATTGTAGAGGTAGATGGAATTTAAAGATTAAAAAGTCCAAATTTTACTTGAATATAGCCTTCCTAGGATGACGGTGTGCTCACCATACTTACAAGAATATACTGATGGGATTTTATTTGGTGCCTCACTTGCTTCTTTTAATTGAGCTGCTTAAATTCAACTTTGAGATTCATGATTTAGGGGTTAAGTGGCCATTATTTTTAAAGTAATTGTTGTTGTTTTTGAAAATGTCCATGGGGTGGAATTAAGAATATTTTTTGTTCATGTGGATTTTCTCATCTGTTTTTTTCCAGTGCTTCTCAAAATGCACATTTTTTGTGTTATATTAATTTTATAAATGAGATAGAGAGGGAGAGAGTGAAAGGGAGCATTTTTTTTTTAAGTAGCAAATGATTGAACCATTTTCTACCTGATGCATAACTACGTGAGAACTCTGTATTCTAGAAATAACAGGCCAATTTTATTTGACTCAGTGACACGTCTTTAAGGTCAAACTCCCAGAGTTTGTTCCATGTCTGACAAAACAGTGTGAGTGGGGATTTGCTTTTCCTTTTTGGGTAAAGTTTCTACAAAGCTTGCTGATAAAACTCTTTTTTATTTTACTTTCTGCAACACAATTCAGTTACTTCTGGAGCTCACAGGAGATGTAGCTGATAATGGGCTTGAGTCTTCCAGTTTAAAGCAGGAGCTAGGATCATAAAGACGCAGAGCCCCAAACTACTCTCCGGATCGGAGGCCCGCCCTTGGAAACGTGCCCCGTGCTCCTGTCTCCTCCCTTGGTCCATTTGCACCTTCTGAAAAGCCACGAAAACCTGGGGAGAGGCAGGGGAGGTTTTTGGTCATCTTCCCATGAACCTTGAAAAGTGATTTTGTTTTGGGGAAATGTCTCCTAATAAAAGAAACCAGAGGGGAGAGTTAAAAAAAAAATACTCTGGGCAGCTCCTTTGTGACAGTGAATGATTTGAAGTCATTCAGAGGACTGCTAGCCAAGTCTGGAGACTGCCACCGGTGCCCTCTTATTGGAAAAACTAAAACAAAAAAAACAGTAAACCAGGACAGTTTTAAGTTATCGCTTTGTCAGTGGAAAGCCCCTCTGTAAGTTTAATTGGCGTCTTCACAATTCAGCCTGCATGCGTTGAGGAGGCCTAGTAGGTGTGCGTTGCTGAGCAGGTGGAGGATGTGACGAGCCTCCTCCACTGGCCTCCACTCTGACATGGCGCACAGCCAGCCTTGATGAGGTCACACCATTCACTCCAGTGTCCTCTCCTCTCTCAATTCCAGCTGCGAAAGTTCAGGATGAGCTGGAGAAGACAAGCCCACCTTTCAAGTAGAGGAGAAATCTCCTGGCAGGGAATAAAAGTTGTCCTGTTTTTATTGTGCAAATAGCCGTGGCGCTTGGCTCTCTCAGCACACTTTCTTGTGCAGTTCTTCACCCGACGGCCAAGCGAAGGCTAAGGGAAACTTTCTCAGTCCTTATGATGCTTTCATCAGATAACCAGTGTCAAATATCTTCCAGAATACGGTGTCTCCTCCGACTTCAGAGTTTGTTCTTGGGAAGTTAGAGATAAAAAAGAAAAAGATGGCCTTAATAAATCTACCCTTGGGAGTACACAGTTCCTGGTTGTGTTTTCCCTTGGGGCAGTGGACCCGATATTACCAACAATTCAAATATTCTGGCCTTTCTTAGCCAACTTTGGCAGACAGGATTTTTTTTTTTTAACAATTCTACCATAATTGAAACTCAGTGGTCTTCTGCAGAAAACCAAGGCCACCTCTTCGGTCAATATTGAATTTGGACTGAAAAGCATCCCTTGAAGAGGGAGATGTTTGCTTTTTGTAGAGTGAAATTCCAGGAAGAACATGTAAGACTGACTTTTTTGGCCGCCATTAACGAGCCAGTATGGAGAGCTGTGTTTGGGGCTGGAGTGGTTGGAGGGGTTTGTTTATTTTGTTATTGACAGTCGGGGAGGGAAGGGGTGAGGATCTTTGCTTGCTTTTCCTGGATGCCCTTAGACCCCTGCGTTCCTTGCCATGACCAAGGATCAGTCCTTTATGTTCTCCCAATTCTGCAGGCTGCAAGTCAGAGGGCAAGGTGTGGGCAGAGTCGGTCTTTCCTGAGGCCTTCCCCCTGGGCTGGTAGCTGACCTCCTTCTCCCTGGGCCCCCACATCACCTTCCCTCTGGGGGTCTCCGTGTCCAAATGTCCTCATCTGTTAAGCACACCAGTTAAGTTACGTTGGATTAAAGCCCACCCCAATGACCTCATTTTAACTTCCTCTGAAGACCCCCATGTCCAGTACTGCGTGATTACATGCTGAGGTCCTGGGAGTCCAAGGGCTTCAACGTGGATCCGAGGGAGACATGTCGGCCTGTAACAGCTGGGATCCAGCATCTTCATGCCAAATCTGTCAGACCCTTGCTTCACAATGACCGGAAGAGACAGAGAGAAGGTGTTCATGAATCTTCCACGAGGACTGGCTTGCTTCAGACCGTTTTGCCTTTGCCCTCCTTCAATGTGGAAGAAGTTAAAAATCCACCGAGAGCTCTCATTTATGCCTCATAAGACCCCTGTGAAGTGGGTGCCATTGTCAACCCGGTCCTGCAAATGGGGTGATGAATTCTTGCTTGTCGTTTGTGTAAAGCCCAGGTGCTACTCCACCGTGGAACAAGGGCTTGACCCAGCTGTCCCGTCCAGAACCTGAGCTCTTACTCTATCCACGGTGCCTATCTTTGTCTTGTGGGCAGAGGAGAAGCCTGTGTCACACAGCTGACTGTATTCGGCTCAGCACCCAGTGGTACATGGAGATTGGTCTCAGTACCTCCTAGAATACCTAGGAGTGAGCTGCAAGCCCCACCTACTCTGCCCGCTGGTCTTTAGCAAGAGGACCTTGGTGAGCCTGGTGCACGTGTGCGAAATGGGAAAACTGGCCAGGTCCTTGTTTGTCAAACCTTTGAGCTGAGGTTCACAGTAAGAAATTTACTTTACCCCAGAGCTGAGTCCACAGACACCCCCACACTGTGCCTGACTGACACAAACATTGCCCCAAATACCCGCCCTTACTCCATGTGAGCACACTCTGTTCTGTTCAAATCCATTTATTCTTTACAATACTCACTGTGACCTACTCAGCTGGATCTGTCTAAAGGCTGAACTAGGCTACGCAGTTGAGACTCCAGGGATCCTAAAATCCTGTTAATCTTCAGGGATTGTAGTCTTTCCCTTCTTTTCTTTTTATTTATTTATTTATTTGTTTATTTATTTTAGTTGAAGGTGGACACGATATCTTTATTTTATTTATTTATTTATTTTATGTGGTGCTGAGGATTAAACCCAGGGCCCTGCCTCTCGCATGCGAAGGTAAGCACTCACCCACTGAGCTACAACCCAGCCCTGGAGCCTAAGTTAAATACCTTCATTTATTTGAGACAAATGGACGGTAACTATTTCGGGGACAGCATCCTCCGTATGAGCTAACTCCTCGCAGTGATGATTATCATTTCCACCGATGGTGCATCTCCTGCAGCCTATTGGTTTGTAGGTCTTTGTCTCTGATTTATTCTTGAGGAAACCAAGGATCACATCCTTTGCTCCAGGCCCTGGAGGTAGTAGGGGGCAGAGCTGAGATTTCAACGAAGGCCTTCTAATTCCAAAGCCCTGACTTGCAACTTTCCCTTCAGATGCAGGCATTTCAAGGGGCTTGAGAGGCATCTGGAAGCTACTGCAGCCAACAGAATTCCTTCCTTAATGACTTGCTGTCCCTGGTAGGAACGACTGTCCTTTGGGGTGTGAAGCCAGCGCCGTAGGACTGATTAAAATCGCCCGAGGAGCTCTTCCCACCTTCCTGCCCTGGCCAGGCCACCTCCAGACCCGCTAAATCAGAATCTCTGGGCGTGGGACCCAGGCAGAGGTGCTTTTTAAAGCCCCCCAGGTGGCTCCAGTGTGTAGCAGGGTTAGAAACCATTGCTCTGAAATCTTGGTTAAAGAAATTAAAGAGCTGTAGGAACTTTTCCATTTACTTCCTGCAAACCAGATTTCTTAAAATACTGCCCAAGCCTTTCAACTGTTCTGTAAAGCGGGGAAGTTTAGGGCCTTTGCTCTTTTTTTTGGAACACACACACTCACACACACACACACACACCAGGGGAACAACCCTGTCTGCTCTTCAACACCTAGAGGGAGCAGAGGATGCTGTGGGCATGGATGGGGTCCGGGTGGGGGCTTTGAAGCAGCCAGTGTTCTGGAGTGTCAATGTCCACGACACCTTGTCACTCAGCTCACATAGTTTTGAAAGTCATTTTTTATGTAACGTAGAGAAGTCAGGTGTTGATTTAATCAGAACTGAGCCTGACCGGGAGTTATAGGCCTATGGGGACTGGGGACAGTGTAGAAAGCCAAAGCAGTAAGGCCACTGAGAATATGACAACATGAATGATAAGCCATCACAGTTTCTTCAGAGAGCCGCAGGGAACGTTCTCTCTGTTTACACGTGGACCGTGGGAACAGTGGCCAAGCCCAGGATGCTGTCCCACATCCTGTCCCCACAAGAATAAGGAGCCATCCTTTCACCCTGACTTACCCCTGTGCCCTTGCAGGTGGATCCCATTTGGTTCCAATGACACTCCGTTTCACTGTGTTCTATGCAGTTATCTCCAAAACAGGGCTCTCGCCCACTGCTGGGTTTCCCATGTCTCAGGAGACAGCATTTATAATGTCAAAAATACCTGCCATCTTCATCATTCAGAGAATGAAAACGCAAAACAGTTGTCCCTGGGCATCTGAGGACAGCTGGTTTCAGGACCTCCTACAGACTTCCGCATCCACAGAGGTTCAAGTGCCTCCTGTCAGTGGCACAGTGTGTGCACATAACCAGCTCACATCTTCCCATAAACAGTGTAAATGTTGTTAATACTGTATTATTCCAGGAATAGGAATAATACAAAAGTGTACATTTTTAGTGCAGATGCCATTTTTTAAATGTTTTCGATCTGCTGTTGGTTCGACGCACAGATGTGGGACTCGTGAACAGAGGGCTGGCTGTGTTACCCTCACAGAGCAAAGTTCCATTCTCTTCTGGGACAGTTGTTTGTTTCTTTTGGACCCCCGGACAGTCCCGAGTCCCGTGCTTAGGCCGGTGTGGCATGGATGGAGGTGCTGAGCTTCTGTCCTGTCCTTGGTAATAGCTCTCGACATTCACTTCCAGAACGAGGTGGCTGCACTTCTGAAACCCATATCGGAAAAGATTCAGGAAATCCAGACCTTCAGAGAGAGAAACCGAGGGAGCAGCATGTTCAACCATCTCTCGGCCGTCAGCGAGAGCATCCCTGCCCTGGGGTGGATAGCTGTGGTGAGTCGGCCGGGGCCCTTCCCCTTGCCCATTGGTGCAGTGTTTAGGAGACCTCGTAGCCACCTTCACCCCCTCCACAGCCTGATGCCCGAAGGAGGGCTCCTTCTAGGCTGAGCGTATTGGCTTTTCCTCATCCTGTTTGAAGTTCAATGCTGAAGGTGTTTCACCAGCCTCTCCAGAGCACAGTTTGCCTGCGACTTTCAACCATTGCTTTTCTTCTTCTTCAAGTCATTTTCTTTCTTATCCTATTTTTTGTTTCCTTCTATGCTTGGGTGATGGTCCTGTTCTCTCAGTCCCCCAAACCTGGTCCTTATGTCAAGGAGATGAACGATGCTGCCACCTTTTACACTAACAGGGTCTTAAAGGACTACAAACACAGGTACGTGCCTTCTTTTACTAGCCAGATTTCCACTTGGTTACTTGTTAGATCTTTGTTCCTAAAACTTATTGCGGCTAGTTCCGAATCCCTTTCCCGTGAACCACGCTAATGTACTACAGACGCTAAGGAAAAATCCATCTTTGCAGGTCAAGCCCAGGGGGAAGTGGAATCAATTATGCAGACAGTGAGTGTGTTCAGAAAGCTTCCCTCGGTTGTCTTTTCATGGATCAGCTGTTCCCTCTTGAAGGCGCGTCACTACGCTATGTATTTCTGTAATCCTGAGAGAGCTCTGTGATGGACCGCCCTCCGTGGGCACCGATCTTTTATACTAATGGAAGTAGAGTTGGTGGGTGAGCAGATGGAGGACAGACGGACTCCGGGAGGCCAGTGTAGGTCAAGATCAGAGGTGGGATGGGGCAGTTAGAGGGAAACTGATGGATCCGAAATGAAGTACAAATGGGGTGGACGGGGAGACGTGGGTGACAAGAGCAGCTATTCACAGGGCTGTCGAAAGCACAGGTGATCATGTTATGTGCGTGGACAGGCATGTCACAGTGAATCCCACCATTATGTATAAGTATAAAGCACTAATAAAAAAAAAAACTAACTTAAAAAAAAAAAAAAAAGAAGGTACAGGTGAGTCCAGACCAAGGGGCTTTGTCTAGAGAGCCCGCGTGAAAGGACCTTGCATTCTACAGCCCAAACAGTAGGTCCTAGAAAACTAGAACTGGGATCAGGATGGAAAATGGGACCCAGGGGAGACATGCCAAAGCTGAGGAAATACCCAGAAGATGCCCCTGAACGACGCAGGGAGCATCACGAGGTTCCTGATAAGGTCATGCTTTGCCCCCCACACAGCTGGACAAATGTTCTGAGCTGGGGTCTCGTAACTAAGGGAAGAGTTAGAGCATAAGTAAGAGCAGCGATGTGCCCCCTGCCTCGGCTTTGGGCTCCACGGTGATCCCCATGTGAGCCCTTCAGTGCCAGCCACAGAGCAGGGCGTCAGTGAGCTAAGGCAGGGCTCCTGGGGACATCTCAGTGTTGGTCCAGACTGTCCCACTAAAGGAAATTTGAGGACTTGCATCATCTGGATCATCACCTCAATTTGCCTCTTTATTTTACTAACACAGACCTGAAAAGGATCCACAACAAGGCGAATATTATACGGAACATAGAAAAATGCGTAGAATGCAAAAATAAATACCTACCATAGTTCTAAGTCATGGGCCAATCCAGCCCGTACTCCAGATTTGCACCACTTTTTATTTTATAGGTCATTTTTTTCTTTTAATAAACATTGAGTAGATTCAAAAGACTACTTTCAGAATATACGTAGGTGTAAAGAAGTGCAGAGCAAAGAATACCCACCTTCCACTACCCGTTTTAAGAACTAGCTAGGAATATTTTTTTTTTAACTACAATTCCACTCCTAGGTATATATCCAAAAAGAAAGGAAGAATCTAGAAGTGAGGTGTAAAATCAAGACCAGAGGTGAGATGAGTCAGTAAACCAGACAGTGACAGGGAAACCTATCGAGTTAAAATGAAGTACAAACGGGGTGGACGGGGAGACGGGGGCGACAGCAGCAGCTATCAGAGGGCTGTCGAAAGCACAGGTGGGGAGCCAAGGGTGGGAGCACCCAGAGGCCCTTCAGCGGATGACTCCAACGAGATGTGCTGTCTCCATGCAAGAGAATATCATGTAGCCATAAAAAAAAGTGAAGTATCAATACAGATGGCTACATGAGTGAACCTTAAAAACACCGTCCAGCCAGACACAAGAAAGCACATATTGTATGGTTCTATTTATATGAAATTCAAAATAGGCAGATCTATAGAGACAGAGCAGCTGCCCAGGGCTGAGTAGTTTAGGGGAGAAGGGAAGTAACTGCAGATGAGTACGGGGTTCCTTTGGGGGGGGGGCAAAGAAAATGTTCTAAAACTAATTGTGATGACTGCTCACCTCTGTTGAGCTAAATCATTGAATTGCGTACTTTAAATTGTACAGGCTATGAATTCTGTCTTTATAAAACTGTTATATTTTTAAAAATAGCTATAGTTTGTTCATTCTATGTTAGCAAAGCAGGTCTTGTAGCTTTTAGGAACAGCACCATTAGCAGGTGGAACTACCAACAATGGCACGGGCCTCCTTCCTTGAGAGAGCTCTGATTAAAGCAATTGTGCTCAGGGGCAGACTTCCTGTGACCACAGCAAGTACCCAGGCAACCATGCCCAGGGATCTGATGCCACATGTTGCCGTGGGATGTTAGAGGCCACGAAACACGCAGCGCGCCTGAGAAGAGGCTCACAGGCGCAGGACAGCTTGCCCTTGTTCACATGCAGGTGCCATTTCAGAAGATGGGGAGTGTGTTAACAGACCTGGGTGTGATATGTCGGCAGGAACACTCCCCGGGTGACTCCTTTTTCAGGATGTATAGATGCTTCTGCCTGCCAATTCAGGGCAGCTTCAGCACTGTTTAGGCTTCTGCCTTTGAGAAGATCACCCTTGAAGAACATTTTTATTTGTGTCTCAGTTCAGGGGCACCTGCCTTTCTCCCAGCCCCCACTGAGTGCATGTCGGGACGCCGGGTGTGTCATTCCCCCCCTGTGGTGGCATGGCCGGGGTGGTTGGGGTTTTCCACACCTGGTATATATACTAAAAGAATCCAGTATTTGCCCCTCATGTCAGCCATTGAGTAGAAAAAGTACTTCCAACAGCCTCGGGGTTGACTCGGTCAAGTCCAGTGGACCATGAGGACAAGCCAGACGTTCAGGTGCATCCTTCCACTTCCAGAAGCCGCACACCTGTCCCCATCCACCCTCGATCTCCTAGGGCTGGTCACCAGATGACAGCAGAGTACCCCACAGCCTCAAGGCTTGTGGTGGACCCCAGCCTGCAGTGATGGACCCTGGGTGGAGGAGCTGAGGGGTGGAGGAGCTGGGGTGGAGGAGCTGAGGGGTGGCTTCCTTCCGGTTGAAGCAAGGGCAGTGAGCATGCCTCTCCTCTATGTGCTGCCGTGGCTGGACCCTTCGTTCAGTATGACAGGGCAGGTGGGCTGGCTTCCTCGGGGTGTGGCCTCCTTCTGTCACGGCTCCTGTTCCCCTAACACGGCTCCCTGCAAGGTCAAGGAAAACCAAGGGAGTGTGTGCAGTTGCCCCTGGGTTTTTGGACCCTGCTCCATTTATCTCTTAGGAATTTGAAGTAAAAGTCACCATTCCTTACTACCAGTTTTTCTGGAACTTTCTTCAAGTCAGACTCATGCTGTACTGATTAAAAGGAAAGGTGAATATGCTTGATAGATTCGGTCTTCACTGGTTGTTGAATGTTTTAATAAAGTTTGTTGAATGTGCGCCATGACATCTCTACAAGGCCTACAGGCACGTTTGTGTGTTTCATATGCACGTACACATGTACACATATGCACGTGTGTCAAATGACCATATATGTAAACATGGGTATACACTTATATTAAAGTGGTTTCGTGCTCTAATAATAGCTGTGTGCAGACTGCTTCTCATGTGCAAGGCACTGTACCAAGACCCTCACAAAACCTGTGGGTGAGGAAACTAATAAGAAGCACATGACCTTCAGAGACTGACACAAAGTGTGTCATGAGACAAAGCAACAGTGAGATTCTTCATAGATTTTGTTATACATATGTGTCAATTGATTTTAAATTTCTCAGTTAATTGATTATTAATACATAATAATCGATTTATATATATTTAATTAATTGAGAAATTTAGAATGAAACTCCATTCATGGGTTCCCTCCTGAGGATGAATGAGAAGGTAGGAGTCCCCCCCACGCTCTTCCGAGTGGCATGCTTCAAACAGTGGGACTCCAGACAAGCTGGTGGGACTTGGAATGTTTCAAGGAAAACAAAATGAAGTGGCCTAGAGACACGTCATTATTGGCAGGAGCTTTAATAACAGACATTTCCTTTGGTGGTTGTCTTCAGATTAATGACCCAGGTGTACAATTAAATGTTCATGAGCTCAGCTATCATCATCTTCTCCTCACCACCCCTTCATGCCAAGTGGGAGAACGAACATTGGGCTGGAGGAGGTGGTGCACACCCGTAATTTCAGCAACTAGGGAAACTGAGGCAGGACGATCACAAGTTTGAGGCCAGCCTCACCAGTTTAGCAAGACTCTAAGCAACTCAGCCAGACCCTGTCTCAAAATAAAAAGGGCTGGGGATGTAGCTCAGTGCTAGAGAACCCCTAGGTTCAATCCCCAGTACCAAAAAGAAAAAATATATGATGAAAATTACCAAAAAGAAATGTAATTACCTTCATCTGTCTGTGAGTTTCATGCTCCTAACAGCTCTCTTAATCCTGTATGTTAATCCTGCCATAAAAGGTAAGCACTTTGCTAGCACTCGGTTCAATAAAGTAAGAGATAAAAACCCTGATTGTGCCCCACCTCACTTGGGATGCCAAGAGTATCAAATCAAGGGCATGTAAGTGAATGTCCCCCTAGACATACAGGGTATGACCTGTTGGTGAGGAAATATTTTTCTTACATACTGACTTCCTTATCAGTCATGATAACTAAAGTTCTCCAATCAGTTATACTATTAACCAAATAATTCAACTGAATTATTAGAAATCAACCAAGTGACTCTTTTCTCTTAAGTCCCGTTCTCATTTCTGAGAACATATTGTTCTTGATTCTGTACCAGAAGCCATACTGGAAGGAGTGGCCTCCCCCCACCGTCTCCTCCAGTAGGGATGACAGAGACTGCCAGAGGACACGTGGCCCGTGTTGGCCCTGTTGGGTCAGGTCCCCTGTCTGGTCTTTCCATTCTCGTTTGGAGCTCAGGACTTGGGCCGTGTGTCCACCTCCCTCAGGAGAGTCCTGGGCCACCTTCTCCTCGGGTTCTCTTGTGGCTAGAGGGAGAGTCGCTCTGGGTCATGTGGCTGCTGGTTACTGGATAACCACAGTGCCATCTATTTTAAATTTATTTGAGATCCTAACTCCGCTCTCTTCCACTCTCTTTTGTAACAAAGTGACTTACGGCACGTGGATTGGGTGAAGTCCTACCTGAACATCTGGAGTGAGCTTCAAGCCTACATCAAGGAGCACCACACCACAGGCCTCACCTGGAGCTCGACAGTGAGTACCACGCCCCTTCCACCCAAGTGACAAGGCATGAAACTATTTATAGAAACATGTCCCCTATGGCCCACTAACCCAGTATGACCCTAAACTTTGCCCCAAGGAAAGAGAATAAAATGTGCGGAAGAAACCATGTGGGGAAAAATGGTGGCATCATAGGAAAATCCAGGAACATGTGACTACGGAAAGAAAATGTGATGTCGTCTATGGTGACACTCAACAGCCACTAAAGTTAACACGTGGTGATTACATGGAAGGCACTTTGCCATTAATGTCAGGTGGTAAAGTCAAGCACAGACATGTGTGAGAACCAAGATGGTGGAGTGTTAAGAAACTTATGAGAACAGAAGGGAACAGGAAGCTTTGAATATGGGTATCATTTTAAAGAGGTAAACTGATCAGTAGAATGATCTTTCAAATGTTCTTGATTTCACTTTTGATGTGTTTAAGTGTATTGAACAATGTTTATGCGTCGCTGGGTGATCCTGGTCTTCTGAGGGTGCCTAGCAGGACGATGCAATCCCGGGCAGGGTCTGCCCCGCTCTCATGTCCACAAGGGGCCTGAACCTGGCCTCCGCCTCTTGTGGGGCTTTGCATCTCCTGTCATGCTGGCCTTACTGAGCACTCCAGCGACCCGTAGCTACTTGTATTATCTGTGCACAAGCCCCACTTAGGTTGGACCAAATGGAATTGTTTTCAAATTTGCCAAACTCGTGTTGTTTGACCTTAATTGCAATGTCCTGAGCATATATCCTGCTGAATAACCTGAGTTCCCCAGGGGAAGCACCGCTGCCCCTCGTCCACGGTCCCAAACGTGGTCACCTCCTTAAGAAAGTTCATGGACTTTCATCAGCTCCCCATCTGATGGGTGGCTCTTTCTGTCCCTCCTTTGTGTCTTGAGTATACCTTAGTCGGAGCTCTTAGCACATAGAATTGTAATTTTGTGTGCTTTCGGGACTCTCTTACTTGAAACTCATCTGTATCCCAGCCCCTCACATAGTACCTGGCATGGAGTAAGTGCTCAACTAATGATTTGAATGACATCACGAGTTAAGGGTATCTTAGAATCTCCCTTGCCCTTTGGAGTCTCTGCATTTGCTTCCCAGTGGAATCTCCCTTCCAGTAGTGGATGATCTCGCCAGAGTAAGTATTGAGAAAATGAAGCAGCCGTGCTGAATCCATTCAGAGGTGAAATCTCCCTCTCCTGAAGCTGTACCCCAGCACCTACCTTTCCATTCTGGCGGCTGCTGTCAGTACAGTAGCCCTAATGCGAGGGCAGTTTGTGATTTTCCAGGGGAGTCTAGCATTGCTACATTTGTCCCCAGCAGGTAGGCACTGATGACATGGTCTCCTCGAGATGATGTCTCTTTTTATTTTTCACTTTGTCTTTTTCCTCCGTAGTGTTGAAATGTACCATGCAAAACTAACTAAGCTGGCCAGTTATTTTTATTCTGCCCATGACACTGTGACTTTTGAGAAGAGGGTTTATAAACATCTGGAGGGTTTTAATAAGAAAGGATGCATGTGTGTGAGGATGGGTGTTCACATCGACTAGTTGGGATGACTTTTCATCCCACTCAAATGAGATAATGTTAGTTAGATCAATATGTCATGAAGAGGCATCGTCATATCTTTGCCATGGAGACAGCCCATCATTAGAAAATAGTAAACTGAAAAATCAAGAGACCTGGGATCTGTTATTATTTGATGGTAGATAAATGGAAGAGAAATGAGAATCCATTTATGGAATATAATGTTAGTAAATGCTCGTCTATTACTTCTCTAATGGTACCCATGGAAAATGAATAGAAAATTATTTTTAAATGGTTTGAATACCTTTAATGCCGTGTATAAAGCTGAGTAATTATGTTTATGAATATAAAGGAAGAGCATTGATTATTAATTGTAGCAAAAGTAAATGTAGCTTTTTCCTTTGTTCTAGAGTGAATACTCTAACAGTTTAACTAGTGAATTAACTAGTGAATATGTTTGTAAGAAATAATGCCTCGTAGCAGTAACCCTCAAACTTTTTAAGACAAATTATAGAAAGAAATACATTTTACACACACCCCCTACATGCATAATACTAAAACAAGTTTCACAAAACAATCCTCTTTCTTACTGCATACGATGCATTCAAGTATTTTCTTTTTATTTTTATGTCTTTTTTAATAAAATTCTGGTTAAGACTCACTAAATCAATTTCGTGACCTACCAAGGGGTCACATGTATATTTTATAACACAATGAAAAAGTGTTGTAAAACATACATGTCATATTTATGCAAAATGCAGGTGATCCATAGAGCACACATTGTGGATTACCATAACAATGAAAGCTATTGTTTATTAAGCATATAATATGTTGTGGGAAAATTCTATTTAGAAAAATAGAAGTGAGGTGTCTACTCCACTTCTTCCCCCATCCTACCCCCAAACCTGGGTGCTGGAGGTTGAGCCCAGGGCCTCAGGGTGTGCTCAGCGGGCACTCTTACCCCTAGCCCCACCACCAGCCCTACTTCACTTTTGCAAAGAAGAGAGAATGATAAAGTGTTGGTTCAATGTTTAAAGTAAGAAATGATTACAATGAATAACGTTGGTTCAGAAATAACAGCGTGCTGGGTACAGAGTTGCACACCTGAAATCCCAGCAACTCAAGTGGCTGAGGCAGGAGGATCTTAAGTCTAAGGCCAGCCTCAGCAACTTAGCAAGACCCTAAGCCACTTAGTGAGACCCTGTCTCAAAATAAATAATAAAAACAGCTGGGGGTACAGCTCAGTGATTAAGTGTCCCTGGGGTACAATCCCTGGTACCATGTGTACAAAATCTTTTGACCTGCTTTAAGACCTGAACAGAAACATATTTCCTGATGTTGTTGTGTTCTTCTAAGGTTTGGAGGGAAGCTACTAAAAAGTATATCATAAAAATCATTCTTTTGACTTTTAAAATTATATTTCTATTTCAAATTACTAAAAACAATTTAAAGACTCTAAGCATAAAACAAACTAATCTCTTCTCCCCTACCGTGTACCATCAACATACCAGCACAGGAATGATAATACAAAGCCTGAACCACAGCTTTCCTGCAAAGAGGAAAAAGCCGTTTGAACGGTCTGGTCAACTGGACTTGGGGAGAAAAACTAGATTCTTTTATTTATTCGTCTGCTGATCATGACTATGTAAAAACTCTGTTTAGAAATGATACGGATTAGGAAAGAAGGTAGAAAGATGTAGTGTTCCCAGACACCGAGGGACTTGGAGGGCTGCAGAAACAGGTTTGGCCTCTCGAGGATGCAGCCCTTGCAACACTCCTGCACATACCACAGAGAACCTTCCATGACTTAACATCTCAAGAATTTTGAGCCATTGCTTTCTTTTGTTTTCAAGTTGGAGTTTGAGATCCATACTCCGTGCAGTTTTCGTGACCGCCAGCTTGCTGCGGGAGGGTCTCCCAGGGAGCCTGGCTCTAAGCCCCCTTGCCTGGCCTGGGTGGGCCTCTGGGACAGAGCTTGCCTCTTCCGCCTCCTACCCTTTGCCTTCAGGCTGCAGCTGTGCCAGGCAACGGCTGCTCCTGTCACTTGTCACAGTGAAATGTGAAGCTGGGGGACAGTGATTGGAGAGGCCGTGTGGGTGCACAAGTGTACTGGGGTTGGGTGGAGGTGTTGGGGACGGGAGCAGCTGTGCGGTAATCCTTCTGGAATTTCTGAACGCATCTGCAGCGGTAAATGGAATCTACTCATTTCTGTGGGCTTTTCTTCAACCTGAGGCCAACTGTGAACCGGAAGGACCCTCCACTCAAAATGACCCCGGCTCTTCATTCTTTCCCTTTCATACCAATGGAAGCCATTTCTTTAGTGCAAAGGTTCAAATACATTTTATTGAAGAGATCAATCTTTGGGCAGAAACCCAGTAGAGAGGCTGGAATTTATCACCCAAATTCGGTCAGATTTGTAATATTCAATGGCAGTACTTTCAAGTCAAATGACTAACGATGAAAGATGAAGACCTAGTCTTCACAATTACCAAAACAATTGATTTTTTTTTTTGATGAATTGTCTGGTTGGTATTCAAACCGGTCTGTTGAACCAGAAAAGAGACATGAAAAGAATTCCACAAATAGGATAATTGTGATTATTTTATTAACTTTTTTGGTGTTAAACTTGTCGACATATGTCTGTCTTTTCATGTATGTCTGAATTACTTTAACTTTAGGAACAATTAGGGTGTAATTATCTGTAGAATAGAATAAAACTATACATAAATGAATGTATGCAAAGTCTTATATAGTGATATAGTGCTTAGGGTTGGTAATGTGAGTTTTAAAAATATGTTAATTTTTATGTATGCTAATTGTCATCTGCCCTGACTTAACATCCAGGCAAATGCAAATTATTAGGCTGCTTAAAATAATAGTCAAAATAATAATAATAATAATAATAATAATAATAAATTTCCCAAAGCAAGACACGAGATCATTTCTTTTCCTCCAGGTATTCTTTCAGCTTATTTCTCAATGTAAAGGCTAAATGTCCATTAACAAAGCAAAAGATAAACAGTTTGATTTTGATCAAATTAAAACTCAGCCAGAGGGTATCCTGACTTCTTATAAATAATGTAGACTCGGTAGCGTGTCATGAAATATGTATATCTGGTAAGTTTTCAAGTTGTCTGGTCTCTCTGGCTCCCTCTTGCTATTTACAAGAGAAAACTCTTGCCCTTTATATCAAAGTTTTCATTTGGCCCTTGTGCTAAACCCCTGCCTTGGGTTTGTTAACCAATGTGAATGGGCAAAGCCCCAGCGGGGTGTCCTTTGTCTGGTTCACAAAGTCCACCGCTGTCCTCTTATGATCTGCCCGCAGAGTGGCTCTCACCATTGTCCTTGACCACAGCTGTGTTAAATGTACTTTCCACCCCTTTATGGAGCTTTGGGTAACCAATTACAAACCGTTCCTTGACTTACAATGGCCTGACTTACGATTTTTTAACCCTATCATGGTGCAAAGGCAGAAAGCATGGTAGAAACCACACTTGGCATTTTGAACATGGATCCTTTCCTGGGTAGCAGCGAGCTCTAGGACCCTCCCTTGAGATGCCAGGACGCAGCAGCCACATAGCTCCCAGTCAGCCCCACAAGTCACGAGGGGAAAGGACCAAAGCTCTGCAGTGCACCATGTTGCTAAGCAACGGAGTCCCCAAAGTGCACAGATAATAGCATGAGGCTGGAAAGGGTCGTGAGTTCTGCCTGAAAGAGACCACCTAGCTAAGCCAGCCATGCTGAAACTCCTGCTGTGCACTGAGTGTGGGCAGGGTGCTGAGGATACAAAGATGGTACGTGACACCCAGGATGCAATTCTCGACCCCATCTCTTGTGTTCTAGCTGCAGAACACAGGGATGGTGCAGCAGGAAGGGAGAGGGTCGGCAGTGTCAGAGACAAGCACAGTGCTGGCGTGTTCTAGATACGCCCACGGTCCACCAGGGTGGTTCTTGGCCAATCGCAGTCTGGGCGCTTTTAGACACGCAGAATCTCAGCCCCACCACAGGCCTCCTGCATCGGACCCCGCCAGTTTACAAGGTGCCCGGGAGGTTTTCACATAGAGTACAGCTTGAAAGGTACAGCCCTTGTATATTTCAGTTGAGCCAAAGGAGCTGTTATGGGGAGATTATTCATTTTTACTAATTTATTTAGCAATTCATTTACATAACAACCATTTGTTGGCTCCCTACCAGGTACAAAGCACATGTCGGGCCTTATTTTACAATTTCTGCTATTAATCAGCAGCATTTTTCTGTTGCAGTACATGTGTTAGTCATCTTCGTGTCACTGTGACCAAAATACCTGGCCAGAGCAACTTAAAGAGGAGGGAACATTTATTTTGGCTCACAGTTTCAGAGGTCAAGCCCGCAGCTGGCCGACTCCATTGCCCAGGCCCGAGGTGAGGCAGAACATCAGAGCAGCAGCGTGTGTCGCAGGAAACCAGCTCAGGACGTGGCCACCAGGGTCCAAATATATACCCCAAAGGCATGCCCCCGTGACCTACCTCCTCCGGCCATGCCCTACCCATAACCCATATCTGTGGATTAATCCACCAATCGGGTTACACTTCTCATCATCTAATTATTTCACCTCTGAAAAGTCTTGCAGTACGTAAATAAATATCAACAGCACAAAGTTATGCTGGAAAATGAACTTTACTCATTAGACTCCTGGGGGGCAGGAAGGGCCACGAAGAAATAGGCCCTTGGTTTGGGTATTGAAGGATGAATAGGAGTTCCCTGGGCACGCAGCACAGGAAAGGGCAGTTCCTGGCAGAGCTTTTGGCATGTCACGTGGAACAAGAACAAAGAACTCTGAGATGGAGCTGAAAGGCTGGTGGCTTCGCAGAGCTGAGCAGGGTAAGCGATGAGGCCAGGAAGGTGGGTTGAAGCCTGCCATGAAATCCTGGAATGCTGGGAAGTTGAGCCACGTGCGTGGGCAGGTTGTTTCCTGGGTATTGAAGCAGAAAGTTTCCTGCTGTGAAGGATGGTTTAGAAATTGTGTAAAACAGAAAGGGGCAGAGATTGAAGACCCTGCCATGTGCGGAGGTAATTAGCATACGACCTAAAGTGTGACCACAGCAATGACAGAGAAGGTACAGCCACGGAGTCAGAGGACACAGGTGGTGGTAGTTTGGGAAGGATGGGGAGGAGATATCAAACCTGGACACATTTCCCACCTGGAGCTCTGGAAGAATTATGGTAGCATCGGTAAATAGGGAAATTCACAAGGAGCAGCTGGTAGAGGAGGAAGAGAAACCTCCGGGCTCTGTGGTACTTGGGGGGCAGCTGAGACTCCATCCAGAGGCAGAGGTGGAGGGGCAGGTCTAGGACCCACTCGGGGAGCCCCGGATTTACACACTGGGAATCATCTGCCTGGAGATGACAGGTAACTAGAGGAGAAGGCAGAAAAAGAGATGAAGGGAGAGAATAAAACCCTGGGCACCCATCATTTAGAGGTGGGGGCAACCTTGACAAGGAGACAAGGAAGAGAGAGGGAAGGTAGAACTAGAAGAATCAGTGAACTCAAAGCTAAAGGAAAGGTGGTGTGGCCACTGATGTGCACCTGGTGACCTGGGAAGGAGGAAATTCTAAAGGGCTGTCATCGTCCTCGACTGTCTTGTTAGCAGTGAGCTCAGGGAGGGCCTTCTGGAGAGTTCGAGGTAGATCCAGCTGTATAGAATTAAGAAGTAATGAGTTTTCATGTAATGATCTCTTGGTTATTTACAGGTCAATTGTCTAATTTGAGGGATGATTATTTATAGCTCCAATTTTTGCTCAAAAGCTTTGGAATTATTTGTGGATTTTTATTTTGATCTGTGCTATACCTTCAGTAGAGTATGTATAGGTCAAAAACAGTCAAATAACTAGAATTTCATAAACGATCCTCTAGGGTTAGCAGTACTATAAACTCTAAATGTTTTACATTTAGAACTATTTCTATTATCACATAAATAACTTTGAGTTTTAGTGCTTGTTGATAAGAATGTGTAAGTATTTTTAGAGTATTTAAGCCTCTCTCTCTCTCTCTCCATAAATCAAAACAGGAGAAACTTTTAAAACTGCCTAATCTAACAGTTGAGGTTATTTTATTGACTAGTTTGTTTTGTTTTGTTTTTTTATAACTATGAACTCAAACTCTCTAGACCTAAGGGCTAGGAAGTTAATACACATTTCTAATTTATTTAAACTATTACCCTCGGAATATTTTAATAAGATGTGTTCATAATGTTGAAGTCCACAGTGTAGCTGAGGATGTTCTCTTGCCCATCGTCTCCTTTACCTACTCCTAGGATTATCAGGAGGTTGTGGTGTAAATAGACACCGAGAGATGCTCCCCACAACAGAGCTGAAGATGTGTTTTGATCCAGTTCTGTTGCTATAATTAAACACCTGAGGCTAGGGGCTTTATAAAGCAAAGAAGTTTATTGGTCTCACAGTTCTGAAGGCCAAAAGTCCAATATCCAGCAGCCCCCTCTGTTTGAACTCTGGTAAGGGCCTCCTTGGTTGCATTACAGCATGGCAGATGTCATCATGAAGAGAATGCCTATAAGAAGGTGATTACATGGTGAAACAGAAAGTCAGAGGATTCAGGGATCTGGCTCACTCTTTGTGCAACACCCATACTTGTGGAAACTCACTCACTCCAAAAGATTACGTTAATTAATCCCTCCTAGTGTCCCCAGTGACCTCACTGCCTCTCTCTAAACCCCTCCTCTCAACATGGCCACACTGGGGCCAGGCGTCCAGCACATGTACCCCTGGGGGACACACTCAGCCATGTCCACACTGGAGCTAGTGCACTTGGCTCTGGGCATCTGGGTTTTCCCTCATCACAGATGCACTAGGCCTCTGGTCCATCCCTTGGCTTTTGCTCCCCAGGTCCCCCCCAGCTGAAGACTGGCCCTCCCGGGACTCTGCCAGGGCTACAAGACTTTGTCCATGTCACCCCCCACCCCTGAGGGAGAAAGGGCCCTGGCAGAGAAAGCTGCAGCCCATCCTCATCAGGACACTGACGGGTGGGAGATTCTCATCCTCCCTTAACAACAAGTTTAATCTTTTTAAATGGCCCAAATCCATCAAGGACTCCTTTGGAGAGGAGCAGATTCAAACAATACCCTTTTCAGTCCAAAGGGGCAAAGCGTGGGTGCACTTGTGATGTTTGGTGTGCACGTTTCCATACAGGTCTGGAGGCCATCCTCACCGTGTTGCCGAGGGGCAGTAGTTTCCCTGAATGTCTGCAGCATCGGGTAGTATTCTGAAGGACAGCGCTGAGTGCTCTGAGTTTGCATGGGATCCTTAACAGCTGCTTCATTTATTTCTTGTGAGGATGGCGCTCACGCCCCCTGCTCCTGGCATCCCTTCCTCTGGCTTCCTGGTGTGGAATCTTACCACCCTTCCAGCTCTGTTTAAATCAGTCTTCTTTCTAGAAGCCTCTCTGAGCTGTGCTCATCACCATGCCTGCCCCAAGCCGGAGTTACCTGTGCTCTCCTCCAAAGCTCCATACCACTTCTTAGAGTTTGTACTTCCTTGAGCACTTTCTCCCTTGTAAAGCAGTAATTTATTCACATCAGTCAATATTTAGGAGGCAGTACTGTGTTTCGGGCACTGTGCCCGTCACTGGTGGCATTAAGATGTGTAACAAAGCTGGGTCTGGTGGCGCACACCTGTAATCCCAGCAGATTACAGGCAAGAGGATCAAAAGTTTAAAGTCAGCCTCAGCAACTTATGAGACTCTGTCTCTAAATAAAACATAAAAAGGGCTGGGGATGTGGCTCCGTAGTAAAGCACCTCTGGGTTCAATCCCTGGCACCAAAAAAAGACTAACAAGAGACACAGGCTCCAAAGATGACCAAACCTTAATTCACAGCCACACAAATGATGACGATATAATGAGAAGTGTCCCGAGAGGGTCCTGATGGGCCCTGTCTAGAGAAAGAGGGAATTCCTCTTGGAAGAGCTTTGTAAAACCTACAAAAAGAAGAAGCATTTGAGTTGAGCTTGAAGAGAACCAGAGAGTTTTCCAGATAGTAAATTGGGGAAGAGCTTTCCAAACCAAGCCAGGTCTTAGTGAAGACTCGAAAACCAAGAGCCAAGCGTCTGGGACCACAGAACTCTCTTCTCTCTCCTCCGAGGCCATGAGCTCAGGGTCCTTTTTCAGTTGAACCTGAGATCTGCAGCAGTGACTGCCCCAGGGCCTTAGAAATAGATGACGTCCACACATGTTTGATGAATCAAAAGCATTCATTTGTGATGACATTTCTTGGCAACGAAATGTGCAAAATGTTTATTCCATGTCCATTGTTCAAGAACCAGGTAAAAACCATGACTTTACTTCTACTCAGTGATGGCAGTGGCATGGACGGGGCATCCTCTTGCAGGTCAAGGACACCTCCCCTGTTCCTTCCCCTGGCCACTGCTGCCTCCCATCTTGACAGGTTTGACAAAAGAAGCAGAAGCTGGTATTAGATTAAGCAAAAAGGATTTCTGAAGAAAGGACAGGAAGGAAAGACAGACTACCTTCTAAAGGTAAAATAAAGCCTTCATAAGACAGAGCACAGAGGCGAGCCCTGGCCACAGTTCATTGAGTCTACCTTTGATGTCAATGGAACTAATCGCAGTCCCTTGCCTAGGTCTAAGCACCAACTGACCTTTTCCTGTGAACTTTGGAACTGAAGTTGAGTCAACAGTCATTCTGACTTAGTGTGCCTCACTGATAAAGCTCAGGAACTTGGTTCTTCTTGGTTATTTTCATTAAAAAAAAAAATTTCTTGGGTAAATAAGATACATTATGTAATACAAAACCTAATATAAATAATCTTTCTAACAGCAACTATTTTTCCTTTGCCTGCACCCCAACCATTTACCAACCATGGATAATTTGAAAAAGTACAACAGTTTCTTTATGACCCTAAAATCCAAAGAAAAACAAAAACTTGAATTCAGGGTGTTCAAACTTAAGCTCTTCTATCCAAATGAAGTAGTTGTCCAGCTAATTCAAGCCACATGTCACTCTCAGTCTTTATATAACTGTTGGCTCTCTGAAGTTAGTCTGTTTGATGGGGAAACTCTGCTATCTTTAACTCTGCAAAGTTTTCCCATGGAAATTTTAATTTTATCTCTTTTTTTTTTTTTTCATGAGAAATTGTATTTTCAAGTTGCCAATGCTGACAGAAAAGAGGAAAAGACAATCTGGAAATTCCAGATTTGGTCCAGATATCAGCAGCAAAGCAAGGCTAAACTAATCATTAAGGCTACTTATCAAGATGATGTTCATGGAACATCTGGATCACTTGAGCTAATGACACTGTGTCCCATGTATTCTTCTGGCCTCTGTTTCGAGGGCTTGGTCTGCTTATATGGAAAATTTCTACTTTGGGGCTGGGGTTGGGGCTCAGTGGTAGAGCATGCATCTCGCATATGGGAGGCACTGGGTTCCATCCTCAGCACCACTTAAAGATAAATAAATAAAGAAAGGTATTGTGTCCAACTGCAACTAAAAAAATGTAAATTTCTACTTTGGGCATGTCAAACAGAAGTCACCACCTACATTTTTGGAAAGGACACATCTGTATAGATCAACTGGTCAACAAGCATAGAAACACTAAGTCAGTGGCTGAGACACACTAATGTGGGCTGTTTGTCCCTCTCAGGCTGTTACTTCTCTGGAGTGAGTTTATTTCTTCTTTCTTTTCATTTTCTCATCTACTGCCAAACCTGGTCCTTCCACCTCATCAAAGGAGCCACATTCAGAGAGCACAGGAAGGTGGGAGGGACGGGGAAGAGGGAAACGTTTAGAAATCATCACTGAAACCCTGAGATTTGGGTTTTTAATGACCTTTGCTTTTCCATCTGGGGTGTGGGGGGGAAAGGGCATCTGGAACTTTGCCTCGGAAGCAAACTGAAGGTAACAGGCCCACGTGACCTTAGTCGTTGTGGGGCCAGCTTTTTATGTTGATTACATATAAAATGCCATTGGCGTTTCTATGGGAACCTGCTATTCCACCGTGTTCCCTTTCCATAGATGAAGTGGGAAATGGTCCCCAAATTGACATTCTTAAAATTATTAATAAACATACTGTTGAAGCGTAGCACAGGACTTCATTATGGCATTATTAGCAGTTCTGTTTTCTTGGAAATGTTCCCAGGAATTTTGTTTTCATTGGCAGAAGAGGAAAAAGTCTCAAAATTCTAAAAAGTGATGCAAATAAGAAAAATAGAGACTTAAAGTCCTCCATTACTTTGGCTGACAGTTGTTCAGGATGATCATCTGTCAGTTTCTGCACAGTCGTCTTTCTTGATTACGGTGATCTTGCCATGAAAGCGCGATATAGATATGAATGTAAAATTTGCAGGTTCTTATAGAGGTTGACACCATTGGAAATGTGTCCGTTGGGCTAAGTTATGGACCAAGGTACATCTTGCAGAAAATAGAAAGAAATTAGTTTTGATATCTAAAACATGAACCCCAAATTGTGAATCTGTGAACTTTAATTTATTCATTTATTTATTTACTTACTTATTTTGCTGTTAGGCTTCTGATTTATGTGTTTAAAGTCATTGCCAGTGTTTCTGAAACTGATGGTTCTTTCTGTGCATCACTTTGGAGCCTGAGAGGTTCACACCCTGTTGGTTTCTGTGTTACATTGTACCAGGTCATTTGGGATTCTTTGCCTTTGAAAAAATTAATTAACGGCATTTTATTAAAACATTATCGTAGGGCTGGGGTTGTGACTCAGTGGTAGAGCGCATGCCTTGCATGTGTGAGGTGCTGGGTTTGATTCTCAGCACCGCATATAAATAAAATAAAAGTCCATTGACAACTAAAAAAAAAAAAAAAAAGTTGTTGTAAAACATAGTGAGCTCCTGTAGTTAGAGTGTGAAGATTTAAGTGTATTTGTGATTGAAAGGGCCTTATGACTTTTAAACTTTTTATGACTGGTCACTTGTCACTGTCACCTGGAGATCATTAATGGTAAGAGAGGTGACTGTTGAGCCCAGATGGTTCAGCAGTGGACAAGGAGAGAATCTGACCCAGAAACTGGAGGGAGCTGAGTGTGTGTCCCAGAGGGACAGGTGACGGGGTGGGAGGGACCCACAGACACCACTGCATGTCAGCTGTTTGATTTCTGTGGCTTTATCTACGATTTTCACAAATACTTAAGGACAGGTGCCTCAAAATATCATCATCACTGGGCTAGTTTCATAGAAAAGATCCTAGCAAAGGCTCATGGGCAACATAGTCCACCTGTTTCATAAAATTATTCCATGATACTTTTATTTTATTGGTCTTGCTTTTTAAAATTTTATAAAAATACCAATCAAGACATTGATGGCCTGCCCAATTCTTGTTTTTTTTTGGGGGGGGGAGGGGGGGCGGGCACTACTGGGATTGAACTCAGGGGCACTCAATCACTGAGCCACATCCCAGCCCTATTTTGTATTTTATTTAGAGTCAGAGTCTTACTGAGTTACTTAGTGCCTCACTTTTGCTGAGGCTGGATTTGAACTTGAGATTCTCTTGCCTCAGTCTCCTGAGCTACTGCAACTACAGGCATGCACCTCTGCACCTGGCCTGGTCTATTAAAGTCAGTAGTGAATGTCATTTATATATATGTTTCTCCCCTGCTTAAGTCCCCTCGGTCTCTTCTTGCAGGATAAAGAGCTCTACAAAGCCCTCCGAGGTACAGTTTAGGCCTGTACCACAGCAGCCCCTCCTCTGGCCTCGGACCCCCTGAAAAGTGCCCTTTTGGTCTTACTTTCCATAAACTCAACAGAAGGGATAGTTGGAGCAATTTTTATAGCTTGATTAAATCCAAATGCAGACTGCACCTGAATTAACTGGATAATTAAGACAAGTGTTTATGCTGGGGAGAAGGGAATAAAAGTGGATTGTTAATTATATATACAATTGCCACCAGCAAAGCAATATGGAGACTCCATTTACAAACCAGAAGCAATTTTTCCTTCATAATAAAATCTAAATTCTAAAGTAATAAAATGATTAGTAATTATTTCAAGAAGTAGCTTGTAATGAAAACAAATTACAGTGCGCGTCAGTGTACAACTGTATTATATATAGTATATGTCACCAAAAATTATCAACTTTCCATGTGTGCTGCTTACAATGGCTTCATTATTTTACAGTTCATATATTTAAAAACAGAAGAAGCAGCTGTTCCCAGGACAATGAAATTAATTTAGAGAAGGGGATTTGCAGTACATTAACTTTTTAAAAAGTCTTTGTACCAGAAAAAAAAAAGTATATAATCAAACATCTGCTCTCAAAATTAGTCTTAATAGACCTTAAAAGCAGCATTTTTACATTTTGTGCTGTGTTCTTGCAACATAAGTGAACTTTTGCACTGTGAATATGGCCATTTAAAATCCTAAGTGTGCTGCTTTTCTTTTTCGTTTTTTCTTTTTAACTTGTAAGCCATTGTTACATGACTTTAATAGAATGTCTTTTTCAATTGTCCCCAATCTATGTCTCCAAGATACTGAAAAGACTCATTTTATCAACATTATGAAGAAGTTTTTTAAAAAAGCATTTGTGTGCGGGTCATTGCTGCTTCAGCAGAGTTAAGTCTCTCTCCCTGAGTTCCTACAGCAGGATACTCCATTCAGCTCTCAGCCTGGCTTTCCCAGCTTTGTGACCTTGACCTTGTGCAAGTCACATGACATCATTATCCTAGGTTCCAAGCACTAAAATGTAAGCTTTTATACTGCGGCGATAAAATGAAAGTAATTGTTAGAGTAAGACATATTGTAAAAAAAAAAAAAAAAGAATTAAGGAAAGCCTTCTTTGAGAAGGACAAGAAATATTCAAATAATTTGCAATTAAACAAGTTGTCTCATTAAAAACCCTTGTTTATTCTACATGTGCAGATCTGACCTGTAGCCTCCATTCAGAGAAACGAATGCAAGCAAATTGGTGCAACCACTCTGGAAAGCAGTATGGAGATTCCTCAAAAAAACTAAGAATGGAATCACCATATGACCCAGCTGTCCCAATACTGTGCTAAGGATTTAAAATCAGCCTACTATAGTGATGTGCCACATCGGTGTTTATAGCAGCTCAATCCACAATAACTAAGCTATGGAACCAATGTAGGTGCCCTTCAACAGATAGATGGGTAAAGAAAATGTGGCATATATACTCAATGGAATATTATTCATCTATAAAAAAAAGAATGACTTTATGACATTTGCCAATGGATGGATCTGGAGACTATTGTGCTAAATGAAATAAGCCAATCCCCAAAAACCAAGGGTCAAATGTTTTCAGTAGTAGGTAGAAGCTAACCCACAATAAGGGAGCTGGAGGGATTAGAAGTTCAGTAGATTAAACAAAGGGTAATGAAGGGAAGGGATTGGACAGGAAAAGGAAAGACAGTGGAATGAATCTGACATAATTTTCCTATGTACATTTATGAAAATACCACGGTGAATCCCACCATCGTGTACATCCACAAGAATAGGGTCCTAATTAGAATAAGATATATCCCCTGCTTGTATAATTATATCAAGATAGATTCTACTGTCATGTATAACTAAAAAGAACCAATCACAATTTTAAAAATAAGAAAAGGTTTTTTTAAAAAGAAATGAACGCAGTTTCTCAGGACCTCCATGGTGCCCAGCAGGGAAGGAACCCTGTCAAGGGTCATCCTCTCAGGCCCCTGGGGCAGGTGCTGTTGGCTCAGAGACACTCTAAGGTTTGCCCACCAGGGATTATCCTCCTGCATCTCTAGATGGTCCTAACTCCAATTCAACGATACAAACTCTGCCCTCTCTCCTTGAGTTCCATTCTCTTTGGCCCAATGTGAACAAGAAGCTGTGGATCCCTCAGTGGAGGCTGATCCTCCAGGCCCTGACCTGAGGCACCCATCCCCATCCAGTCTAGACAACCAGGTATGTCACCGCTAAGGATGGTGCCCTTCAATTTCCAGTCCCCAGGAGGAGAGCAAGACCCCATGCTGGAGCAATATGAGCACCAGTTAGCCAGCCAGGACTTGGGCATGAGGACCCCACTACTGGAACCAGTGGATATTTAGGAATCATAAATTAAGGCGAGAACCAGGGCACCAAGTCACAGCAAGACCAACATCAAGCCTGACTTATGTCCACCCAAGGGATCTTATGGCCTTATATGTTGGAGTCTGGTTCCAGAGTCAACTGTAGGAGCTTGATCAGCTGCTAAGATGTTAGAGCAATAGAGTAAGGGTGGATATAAAAACTAAGCTGAGCTTCACATGCCACCTCCAGCACCCCAATCCTTTAATCAGAAGTCCAAATGCAACTCTACATACATGTCAAGGCAATGCATACCTCTGGTGTTTCATTTGACTAGTGACTTTTTAAAAATTTGTTTTAGTTGTAGATGTACACAATACCTTTATTTTATTTATTTATTTATTTGTATAGATGTGGTGCTGAGGATCAAACTCAGTGCCTCATACTTGAGACGTAAGGGCTCTGCCACTGAGCCACAATCCCAGCCCATTGACTAGTGACTTTTTCAAAATCTAAATACAGCATAAAGGATTTCTCAGAAGGCTTTGGAATCAAGCAGATACATTCCATGAATTATGTCTCTGCCATGAGCTGATGGCTTTATTATGGAATTTCAACAGCCTTTCTGATTCTCTGCTTTATGTTTGAAGGATTTCAATAGTCCTGGTAAGAATGTTGTGATTAAGGTTAATCTCAGCACATAGGACAGAGCGGTTGTCCTGAAGTTGTGCTTTGGAATCGCTGAGGGAGCTTCAGAGGACAGGTGCTACCCAACCCCATCCCCCAGAGAGTGTCTGTGCACAGTGGCCTGGGCTTGGAGGATGTCAAAAGATCCCAGATGCTTCTAATGTCCAGACAAGCTTCAGAACCCCTGGCATAAAGACTGTCATTACTAAGCATTAAATATTCACTAAATAAATGAAAATGATCGGTGCTTAGTACATACTAGACTTCTCATAATTCTCAGGCCATCCCTTCCTGGACCATTGATCTCATTTTTCTCATTAGGATGCCTTGAGATTCAGTGTCAGGCTGGGATTCCAGTTGGTGTTGTCGCTACTTGTGGCCGGGATTCCTGAGAGCATGCAGAAGGCTCTGGTGTCGTAGGCTGTGATGTGGAGTTCCAACAGGTCCCAGGGCCCCGATTTCTTTGACTTTTGTTTTCAACATCTGTCACAGTAAATCATCTGTCTGCTGTCCTGGGTCAATCACATAAAAGCAACAAAATTCCAAAAAGCTGACTACGTGGTTTATCAGTTTCCAAGTCTTTTACTGGCTTGTGGAGAGAAGTTCAATTCTGAGAGCCAAAGAACCATCTAAATCATTCTAAAATTTAGGAGTCAGTATCATGTCCCCTGTCCACAAAACAGGAGATCATTAAAGCTGCAGAGTTGCTGGTGGGGGGAGGGGGGATCTGTTCCCTCCACGGGCTATATGAATTATTACAGGCTTATGAGCAGAAGTGGTTTCTCGTGTCTGTAACTGAGGACTGGAATGTCATTTGATGCATAAAGCTTGTATTATATGCTGTTTATGATTCAAAGCAGATTCTCAAATTGCACCCCAGTGACATGATAGAAAATTGTGTAGATGCTGGGGGAAAATTGGTTGGTCTCAAGAACTTGAAATCATTTTCTACTTGACCCCAGAATCCTGATGGAGTCGGGCTGCTTCCCTAGAAACAAAAACTTATTGCCGATGACATCTTCAAGAGACGAGACTTCCGGCCTGCTGGGTTTTAAAAACACCCTTTCTGAATAAGAGATGAATCTTTTCAGAGTAATTCTACATTGAACAGAGATTTTATAAGTACTATGAAAAGAGCTTGTTTTCGAAAACTATTATAGGCAAAAACTAATTTTGGCACCTGGTAATACTGAGCTGTTTGTGAAAGAAGGGATGTTCTGTGTTCGTTAATGTTTATTAGCCCTTATGTAATATTTTACCTATTATATTTTGTATTAAAAGTCTATGAATCTAGGCCACACTTCCATCATTCCCTATATTTTAAGATTCCTGATTTTTTTTTTAAATTTCTTTCTCACCTTTATTTTATGTATTTATTTTTTTATGTGGTGCTGAGGATCAAACCCAGTGCCTCACACATGCTAGGCAAGCGCTCTCCCGCTGGGCCACAGTCTCAGCCCAAGTATCCTGACTTCTTAAAGTTGAATTGGCTTATGATTTCTTAACATAGATAAACAGTTCTACTTCAGGGTTTAAAAATAAAACAACAAAATATATGTGTGTGTGTGTGTGTATATATATATATACATATATATGTTTATATGTAGTTTATATAGTTTTATTGGTTCTTTTTATACATGACAATATGATTCCTTTTGACATAGTTATAAAAGCATGGAATATAATTTATTCTAATTCAGTCTCCAGTAGTTCCCTCTTCCCTTCCCTCCTCCCTCCCCCTGCTCCCTTCCCTCTGCTGATCTTTCTGTTATTACTTATAGTTATTTTTTTTTCAAAATTAGTGTCTTGTGGATGTGTACGGTGGTGATATTCATTGTGGTATATTTGTACCTAGGAAAGTTTGGTCAGATTCCTTCCACTTTCTTTCCTTATCCCGTCCCTCTTCTCTTCCTTTCATTCCCCTTTTTCTACTCCCCTGATCTTTCTTCTATTCTTTTTTTTTTTTTTTAAATCCCCCCTACCCTTATTTCGGATCAGCTTCTGCACATCAGAGAGAACATTCAGCCTTTGGTTTTCTGGGATATCTTTGGATGTCTGGGATACCTTTTCTATCATCTTTGACTGCCATTTGCCCTCGTTGGACCTCCATATTGGAAACCAAGGTTGCACTTCACATAGCAAAGAAGATGAAAATGAACCCAGTCCTTTCTCAGGAAGGCTCTGGTTTCCGTTGGTCTCTTGTTGGTCTGCCTGCCATGAGCCCTTTGCTAGTCTTCAGGTCATTACCTGAGACGATCTGCAGGTCTGACAGGTCACATATGGTCTTTAGGGGTCAATTTGAAGCATGTATATGTGGAAAAAGATTTCCAAAGATTTTCAGTATTTCTCTCTTGAGCTGCTCAAAAAGGTTAAAAAAACAGCCAGGTGCAGTGGTGCATGTCTGTAATCCCTGTGGCTCAGAAAGCTGAGGCAGAAGGAGCAAAAGTTCAAAGCCAACCTCAGCAATTTGGTGAGGTCCTAAGCAACTTGGTGAGACCCTGTCTCAAAACAAAAAAATAAAAAGGGCTGGGGATGTGCCTCTGTGGATAACCGCCCCTGAGTTCCATCCCTAATACTGGGGGGAAGAAAAGTTCAAAAACATTAGGAACCCTGGGTTATTTTTCGCCTTCCCTCCTTCTTGTCCTCTCTGTCCTGGGTGGTTACAGTTTCCAGTGTCCCTGTAAAGCTAATTTTATCAGCTGGACCACTTTTCCCCTTAGGATTCTGAATTGGCCAAGGTCCAGTTCTTCTCCTTTCCTGAGCGTTGGACGTGAACTTGTGAATGTGGCCTTGTTTGCCTGAGTTGGCATTGGGCTCCTGGACATGCAGATTCTACTGACAGTCATGTCCCCAGGCAGGCCCTGCCTCCATCCAGGATCCTGAACAGACCCATGCAGCACCCGTACGCCTGGGGGGCCCCTGGGGGTCCTCAGCCCCACTCCCTCTCTGGCAGCAGGTTCTGGGGAACTCTGGCCACACCCCAGCATGCCCCAGGCTCAGGGCAGCCCCCTCCTCTGCCTTCCGCAGGGTCCTGTAGCGACCACGGCATCAGCGTTTTCTGTCCTCTCTTCTGGGCCTGGCCTCCCGCCACCTCCTCCTCCACCGCCTCCCCCAGGACCACCTCCACTTTTTGAGAATGAAAGCAGAAAAGAGGAGTCCTCTCCTTCTCGTTCGGCTTTGTTTGCCCAGCTTAACCAGGGAGAAGCCATCACCAAAGGTGAGCACATGAGACCCCAAAGTGTGTTGCTTTCCCTTTGCCTCCAGGAACACCATCCTGTGTCAGTCCGCTTTTTGTCACTGTGACCCAAATGCCTGACTAGAACAACTTAGAAAAGTTTATTTCGACTCAGAGTTTCACAGATTCAGTTCATTTGTTGGACACCTCTATTCCTTGGGCCAAGATGAGGCAGAACTTTGCGTCAGAAGGGCAACGGAAGGCCGCTCACCTCCAGGCAGTCAGTAAGCACAGAGGCAGAGAGGGAGAGGAAGGGACAAGGTCACATGTAGTCCAAGGCCAGGCCCCCGGGCGCCCCACCTCCCCGACCTATGCCCCATGTGCCTACAGTTTCCACCCAGTAGTCTATAGAGCTCTCAGTAGATTAATCCAGCAAATGGATTAATCAGCTGATGAGGTCAGAGCCCCAGTCATTACCTAAAAGTCCCACCTCCAAAACTTGCTGCATTTGGAGTGGGATCTCATCAGATGTAGGGTATATTTATATTCATGTTCATGCACACATTCATTTACACGTTCATGCACATATATGTGTGGACATTCACGTTCTTATTCATGTACTTTTTAAGGTACATGTACATATGCATATTCATATACATATTCAATTTCATGCACATGTAAATGAACACATTCTTATTCATGCCTATATACACTTTCATATTCATGTAAATGTATTCATACTCATGCACACATTCATATTCTCATATGTAATCATACACATGTTCATAATTATGTACATGACACCTTCATATTCATATTTATGTACATGTTCTTATTGGTACTCATATCCATATATATTTGCATATTCATGCATGTGTATGTGTACATGTTCATTTTCATGTACACATACACATCCATATTCATGTACCTCTACATGCACATGGTCATATTTATGTCCCTGTGTGCTATATATGTATTGATATTCATAAACATTCGGATTAATTTTCATCTCTAGAGATCTCAACACATGGGCTTTGGGGGGCACATTCTAGATTCAAACCATAAACCCCAAGGCCAGCGATGCATGAGCCATTCCACTCCCACCCCCAACACAAAGGGGGAGGGCGCCATAGCTGGGAGGGCGCCTACACTCTTCAAGTCTAGGCAGACGGTCTCAGGGAGCAGGAAGAACTCA
Organism: Marmota marmota marmota; assembly: GCF_001458135.2. NCBI lineage: Eukaryota > Metazoa > Chordata > Mammalia > Rodentia > Sciuridae > Marmota > Marmota marmota. The sequence goes on from NW_025999913.1 coordinate 12,985,097, forward strand.
GAGACTCTGGGTTCTCAGTCAACCACTGCACTACTTCACCCCTGCAGCCCCTGGTGCTCCAGCAGCATCCTCTAAAACCCAAGCATCAAGGTCAAGTGAAATGAAAATGGCCAAAGGCAGCACCTCTGTCCTGACGCGGTGTCCTGGCTTGCTGAGGAGCTCTATCACCGAACTACCTTTGTCCTCATAGTGATGGTTAATTTTTAAAAATACAACAGTTAAGATATATCAGGGTCAAAAGCGCTTGCATTCTAAACCATAAAGGCATTCTGTACTCTGAATCAACAGGGCATAGAAGTTAATTCTATACTCTGATATACACTCACCCGAATGCCTGACTTTTTAGGCCCGTTCTTGTGGGTGATTTAGCCATGAGAAAAGAAACAAACCATGAGATTTTTTGTGGTAATGTAGTAATGATATGGGAGTTGGGTTTTTGTTGTTTTGTTGTTGTTGTTGTTCTGGTTTTGGTTTTTTTTGTGTGGTTTTTTTTTTTTTTTTTTTTTTTTTTTTT
>NW_025999913.1:12986414-12990511 GCF_001458135.2 Marmota marmota marmota
TTTTTTTTTTTTTTTTTTTTTTGGTCTGTTGCAGAATTTCTACCACCCTAAAGACAGAGGGCCTCAAGTTAAAAAGTGCCCATGGTGCTTCTATCAGTATAAACTTACACAGGATCCCTGTTCCCCTCCCCCACACACACACACACACACACACACCAACCTCCATTCTGCTCTCTGTCTCTCTGAATTCGGCTGCTCATTTCCATCAACTTTTAACTAGGCAGCAAGAGACACCATTAACATGCTCAAAACTACTCTGTAACAAAAATAGCACCACCAGAAGTTCTGCTTGTTTACATTAAGCATCTTTCCTTTTGCATATGTCATAAAGAAATGTGCCCATGTGTGTTGCTTTCCTAGGGCTCCGGCATGTCACAGACGACCAGAAGACATACAAGAATCCCAGCCTGCGGGCCCAAGGACAAGTGCGATCTCCAACCAAATCCCACACTCCAAGTCCCACGTCTCCCAAATCCTCTTCTCCCCAGAAACATGCTCCAGTGTTCGAGTTGGAAGGAAAGAAGTGGAGGGTGGTGAGTGAAGACCTTTGACCTGTGTTCTTCACACACTTTGATGAATGCACCACCCATTTTCCTGGGTCTTGAGAAAGGACGCTGGCTGGAGGAGGCACTGTGCATTTCCAAATGCTTCCATAAATTTTTTCTGACTCTTATGCATTATTTTCTTCAACATTTTTAAAGTTGTTTTTAATTGTGGTAATATGCACGTAACATAAAATTTACGCATGAACCATTTTAAGGGTACATTTTAGTGGCATTATTAAGGGCAGTGACGTTGTTGTGCACCATTACCACCATCCAACCATGGAACTCCATGGAACTCTCTGCATCTTGCAGATCTAAAACCCTGAGCCCAGCATATGATGCTCCCCTAGCCTCCTGCCCGCAGCCCCTGGTGACCACCTTCTCCTTTCTGTCTTTGTGAATTTGACTACTCATTTCCACGAGCTTCCAACCAGGCAGTGAGAAACCACAATAGCTTGTGGCCTGGGGAAGGTGTGCCCCGTTCTGATCCGCATAGTGTTCCCTTGGTACCCCTGATGGAGGCCCTGATACAGCCGTACACTACCGCTGCCACCCCCACCTTCAGGGCTAACGCTGTGAGCAGGACAAGGACATTTTGAAAGTGGAGAAAGCTAGTGTCCTCTACATTCCGGAGAGCATCCCAGAAGCATAAGGACCAAATCCCTGGAAAGGTTGTCATGGCCTGAAAACACAGTGGAGCGGAACCGCTGTTGTGTCCCTTCAGCAGCCCCTCTGCCAATCTCCTACGTGGCACAGTGGATTTTGCTGCAGGATCAAGGCCTTGGCATCAATCTCTCCACAGCTCTCACACCCATGCTTCAGCCCCATCCACTCACCAGGGAGCCAGTACCCGATGCTTGCACATTGACACTGACCCCCTTCTAGGCAGTTCCATCCATTTTCGTCATTACAATGACAAGGTAAGGCCTGGCGGTGCCTGGAAGGACATGGATCTGAAACAAAGAGCACCCTGAAAAGCTATCATCCCAGCTGTATAGTGACTTCTGTGCACGGTGGACTTGTTTATCTGTATATTCTCGTACATAATATTTGTGTCTGTTTTAATTTTAGGAGTATCAAGAGGACAGGAATGACCTCGTGATCTCAGAGACTGAACTGAAACAAGTGGCTTACGTTTTCAAATGTGACAAATCGACACTCCAGATAAATGGGAAAATAAATTCCATTACCATTGGTAGGGCCAAGGGGCGGCTCTGTGTTCCTCTGGTGGGTTGTGTTCAGGCATGCTGTGAGTATTTAGTGGGCTTTTCCCCCTCTAGATAACTGTAAGAAGTTTGGCCTGGTGTTTGACAATGTGGTGGGGATCGTGGAAGTGATCAACTCCAAGGACATTCAGATCCAGGTAAGCAGCCCTTCCAGCCCTGCTCCACCCTGGCCATGGCCCCACATGCACCGCCCACTCTGCCTGCAGGGGGACCCTCACTCCTCCACATCCACCCGGAAAACTCCTGCTCCTGTTCTTTCCAAACATAGCTCTGTTGTTGCCTCTTCTGGCTCATCCTGTCTTTCTTCTGAGCATTCACTCCCCCATCCTCTGCCTCTAACACATCCCTCTACTGGTTTACTGTCTATTTCAAGGACAACTAACTAATCTTTACAGCTCCAGAGATTTGCACAGGACCTGCACACAGTAGTTGTCTAATAAATAAATGTTTGGTGGATTGGAATGGATCGATTACTGTGTGTGTAAAAATACTAAGCAGATTTCTCAGTGTAGCACCATCATCCCCGGGAAAATTATGGCACTCTTCCCCAACCCTACTGGGAAAATTGGTCTTAGAAGAAAAATTCTTCTTAAGAGTTAGTGAGGTAATCAGAAAAACACCTGGGAAGTCAAAATTGAAATTGAATTTTCAAAAAACCTGTAGTCGTTTAGTAATTTTGCTTTAGTCAAATGGGATTTAACGATACACCAAAAATCTAGAGGGTGTCTCGTATCTTTGGCCAACTGTGACTTCTGTCTTTGGCTACATTTTTCCTATTGTTAATTATCCTTCACCACCTGATACTTCCCAAGAATGTTTGTTCAAATTAGATTTTGACTGCACAAATCTTTTTGCTTTCCTGACACTGAGAATTAAACCAGGGGTGCTCTAACATTGAGCCACATCCCCAGCTCTTTTTGTTTCCTTTTGAGCCAGGGTCTCACCTCAAAATTGCAATCTTCCTGCCTCAGCCTCCCAAGTTGCTGGTCACCACTGAAACCTTTAATTAGAGTCCCCTGTGTGCACATTTACATTTCACTGATGGTAATTTTAGAAGTTAGTTTTGCGTGTGTCTGTCAAATGGAAATAATCCTGACTGGGCATCAGGACACCTGGGCACTAATGCCAGCTCTGGAGCTATAGCTGATAGTATTAGGAAAAAGTCAGAGAAGCTATACTACATTCTGTCAGCAAAGTAAGAGTATCTTGAAAAATGCTACAGAAAAACTCATACTTAATTTAAAACTTTAGAATTGCCATTAAAGTCAGAAAAATAAGAAAATTACTTCCATCATTGCTTCTAGTGATGTATTAAAGGTACAATCTGTGCAATAAGATGAGAAAAATAATTGAGGGATATAAAACTGGAAAAGGAAGAACAAAGATGTCCTTATTTGCCAACAAAATGATTGCCTTGGGCTGGGGTTGTAGCTCAGTGGTAGAGCTCTTGCCTAGCATGTATGAGGCACTGGGTTTAATTCTAAGCACCACGTATAAATAAATAAAATAAAGTCCTATTGACAACTAAGAAAAAATATTTTTAAAAATATGATTGCCGTGCTCGCTTCGGCAGCACATATACTAAAATTGGAACGATACAGAGAAGATTAGCATGGCCCCTGCGCAAGGATGACACGCAAATTCGTGAAGCGTTCCATATTTTTGCGTTCTCCTGTGTGGTGGGACTGGAAGTCGCCACCGCCGCGAGGCTGGCCGGCGGGATCTGGACAGACACAGCCTTTGGCGGAATTTCAGGATGACTGACACTTCTGAAGCTGTTCCAAATTTTGAAGAGATGTTTGCGAATAGATTCACAGAAGATGATAAAGAGTACCAGGAATACTTGAAACGTCCTCCTGAAATGCCTCCAATTATTGAGGAATGGAATAGCAGATCTGGTGGAAACCAAAGAAATAGAGGCAATAGGCTGCAAGATAACAGACAGTTTAGAGGTAGGGAGAGCAGACGGGGATGGCCAAGTGACAATCGATCAAATCAGTGGCATGGACGATCCTGGGGTAACAATTATCCCCCGCAACACAGACAAGAACCTTACTATCCACCCCAATATGGACAATATGGTTACAACCCACGGCCTCCGTATGGTTACTATTGATAGAAATGTCAGTGTATTTTAGAAAAACCATTTACTTTGTTAACATGACAAAGGTTTGTGTGTCTTTTCTTGGTCATAGTTTCAATTCATTTAGAATATGGATTATTATTTTTTTGGAATTTAAGATTAAAAAAATAATCTTACTGGATAGATGTTATTGTTCCTGGGAATAAATACTCCCCTAAAAAAAAAAAAAAAAAAAAAAAAATG
>NW_025999913.1:12991030-13010277 GCF_001458135.2 Marmota marmota marmota
TTAAAGCACTTGAAAGGACCTGCACACAATAGAAACAGAAAACCGATTAGTGGTGGCCTGGGGTGGGGGTGGGGGTGGGGATGGATTGTGAGTGGCCATTAGGGATATTTTGGGGATGATGGAAATGTTCTAAAACTGGATTGTAGAGATGATTGCACAAGTCTGTGAATTTATTAAATATAACGGAGTTGTACACTCAAGATGGGTGAATTTATGTTTGCAGGTTTTCCTTCAATAATGCTATTAAAAGATTGAAAGGAATAACCAGGTCAGGACTGAAGTTCACAGGATCTGACCAGTCACCCTACTTTTGGCAAACCATCATAGTAAAATACACAAATTAGGGGAAAAGAGAGAGACCCAAGAAGTCAATGGGAATGTTAAAAATTTTATGGAGAAACATGTTTGTGAAAAACTACATGAGACTAAAAGAGGAACTTGGAGGTAAAGCAGGAGTAGCCGCCTGCGCAAGCTCACATGCCACCTGTCACTCAGCAGAGGAGCTCTTTGGCCCAACTTTCCTGATAAGAAACACTCTCTGTTCCTAAAGTATTCAGAGACTACCAGGGAAAGCCATGTTTATAATGTATTCAAATACGTCATTGACCAAAATGCTGTGGAAATTGCAGTTCTTAACATAACAGGGCTATTTTTAATTTTTGCTATTGCCTTTTCCAGTACCCAGGACACTTCAGGATTTTGGCATACTCTAGCAACGTATAAATACGTTCTAAGAGACAGTGACAAGACATCCCTTTGCTCTGCTTGCCTAGTATTCACACAGCTTTGGTCAGAATGTAAATGCTCTACATCATTATAAAATAAGCAAATCTCGATATTATCAAAACATAGCTGCTGACACATTTTTTAAATACACATATGTATTATTATTTTATTTGTGGCTGAGCCCTGTACTTACCTGACCTTGAACTACCTCTGCCTTTACTTTAGCACTGAGGTTCAATTCCAACTCAGTGTTTAGTTTCTATGCAGAGAAGAGAGAAAACAGAGAAGTAGGGCAATCTGACCAGACGCCCCACAAGGAATTCTTTACATCACCTGCACCATCAACAGGACTTGCTGCTTTGGTTTGCAATCTAGCCTTTTCTTCAGGGTGAAAGAGGAGATGTCTTTATCACTTTAATTACCATTACAAGAAGGAAAATCATAGTGTCTTTGGGGGCATTCTGTTCCTGTGCAATTTGGGGTGATTTCTGAAAACTGTTCAAAGAGAAACTTAAAACTGATCAGAATTTTTACAGCATTTAGTATTTGTAAACAATACCAGGAATTGCCCTCTCTTGTGCACAGTCCTGTTTATCTGTATAATGAGTATCCTGAGCTAAGCCCCCAGTTTTGGCTCCTAAAATAAATACACTTCTAAGAACTCATCTCATATAAACTTTGCATTCATCCACTGAGATTTTTATCCACCAAAAGTACTTACATGAAAAGAATTGTAGTGTTTCTTACTTATTCTTAGTTTAGGAACAATCTACTCAGTTTCTGCTCAAGAATAATCCTATTCTTAAATGTCAGTATTAGTACTTGTTTAAATCCCAGTTTCTAGATATTTGTCAAAACTAAAATTTTTAGCAAATAAAAGCAAATGCATCTTGTTTCTTTTATCATGAAATCAAATATATGGTTCAGATCCACTTACAGGTGCTGCAAGACTTTTTCTAAACATTTAGCTGCTGTTTCCAAATTAATCCCTTAATTTTGTCTTGGGAAAGAGGCCCAGAGGTTTGAGAATCCCCTTGTGTGGTCTTTTCATTGTATCCCCAAATGACACCTCCCTTTTCAGCCTGGAGCCCATTAACCAGTCTCCCCAGCTTCCACCTAGCACTTCCTAACATTTGGCTAAGCCCAAGCTAAGGCCAAGAATAATCTAGATGGATTTATTGGGAACACTGTCATTTCTATCAGTTTGCTTTGACCCTAGATTTCCCCCCACCTCATTTCAGGTAATGGGGAGAGTGCCAACAATTTCCATTAACAAGACAGAAGGCTGCCACGTGTACCTCAGTGAAGACGCCTTGGACTGTGAGCTGGTGAGCGCCAAGTCTTCCGAAATGAATGTCCTTGTCCCTCAGGATGGTGATTATGTAAGTAATTCCCAGGTGGCTGTCATTAAAATTCTTAGAGATTGGTTAGACAACAAACCACCAGCGTGGAGCTCCATCACAGGTGGGAACAAGTTCAGGGAGTTGCCTTCCACCACTCTTGCTCAGCTCCTGGGCTCTGCCCACTGCCCATTCCCACAGCAGGTCACTGATCGCTACTTTAATTGGCCAGCTGCTACCGAATAGCGCAGCATGCATCTGAATTCATATTGTGTAGGGCTAAATATTTTTCCTGAGCTCTGATGGAGGGGAACAGGAAAGGAGAAGGCTTTGCGGGGGGATGGGAAGGAGGAGAGGGGACAGTTAAATAGAACTGTTTGTGTACGTTTGCTCAAGTCAGAGATCCTCCACTTACCATAAGAATCAGTGAGAAGCCTGGTGAGATGGGCTGGCATGTAGCTCAATGGCAAAGTGTCTGTCTTGCACTCACAAAGCCCTGGGTTCGGCCCCCAATTCCAAAAAAAAAGACAAAACAATAAAATAAAGAAGAAGAAATGGCCAGACTCAAACCCTACACCTAGAGGTGGGATTGGGGAGGCTCAAGATGGGGCCTCTGAGCGTCTGGAGTCCTAATTGCATCCCAGGTGATTCTAATGCCATCAGGCCACCCAGTGGCCCTTCTGAGAAACACAAGCTTAAGTGATTTTGCCAGCATTTCTTTTCTTTGCTCCGTCCTTCCAATAGCATCTAAAAGAAGCATGCAGGTATTCTCATCCATAGAAAAGGGAATTTAAGTGAATAAATAACATTTATGGATAATGGAGTATCATGGATCTGCTAGTTGTCATTACTTAGAAGTAGGAGAATAAATAGAGATCATTCCCTCTGGGTCTAAGCAGGGGACTAGTGAACCAGGAAAGGATGGAAGAAAAGGTAACTTAGCAGGCACACCTTAGGAAGAGGGGCCACATGAGCCTGAAAGGTCAGTCTCCAGCTGTCTACACGGCAGTCAGAGACAGGTTGATCTCCATGGACAGACGTGGCTGCAGCCCACTGCTCCTTTCCCCACTGCCAAGTTCTTTGGCTCCACAGGCCACATACCATATAGAGCATCCTAGAATTCATCCTTTCAGTTTACAACACAAAACTACAAGCATCAGAGGGTGCTTCACCACTCCTCATGTAGACACCCAGCCCTGAGCAAGAGAAGAGTCCCTTCTTGGGCTCTCACCCTAAAAATTATGGAAGAACTCAAGGCAATACCGAAGAGCCTCAGAGTAGGAGAATTCTCCAGAACTGAAGAGCCATAAATCATATGATCCCTGGCCTTCGCAGCTGTTTAAGCAGAAGGCTCAGCTGCATGGGAACTGGACCTGCTAAGGAAAGCAGCGGGGTTGGCTGAGCACTGCAGACTCATTAAGCTGGACTCTCTGGGCATGCCACCCAGGCATCTGTGGTGTTTAAAGCTTTCCAGGTGGTTCCAGTGTGGGGCTGAGATTAAGATCCGCTGGCCTAAAGAGTGACTACAAGCAGTGCCTGCGCTTTTATGCTAGAACTGTAGTCTTGCCCGTGCAGGTGAATTACCCTGAGTCTTCAGTCCTTGACCCCCTTCATACATTTTTAAGTTGGAGGTAATGGGAACCATCCTGAGGGCCCACCATGGTCATTACCATGCAGAGATGGATGGTGGGGTGGTTCATCCTGAAGGAAATCAGCCTCCCAGAGCAAATCCATCATCACGTTACTATCTTCTCTCTGCCAACAGAGAGTTTAGAACACCTATAGGGCAAAGCTTCATTTATGCATCAAAAAGAGCTCCAGAAGTGATATGAGGTACAACACACACAGACACACCCACAGGGACACATTGGGTTTTGAAGACTTAAAGGTTTCCCATTTCAGATTTCACTCAAGGAGAATTCATTGCTCTTTATAGCAAAATAAATAATTCGCTTCTTTCAAAAGAAACAGTTGGATCCTCCTTCTAGGAAGATAGGGGTTATGTGTGTTCCAGTGAAATGTCACATCTCATGAGCAGAGACATTAGCTTATCCCGCATGTGGGGTTTCAGTCTGCTTGGCACATGCAGGAAGTTCAGGGAGGCTCCAGGAGTCAGGGCCAAGGGGGCTGCTCAACAACAAAAATATCATTTTTGAACTGTAAAATTATTCTAAGAGAGAGTAAAATTCTAATTGTTTAAATACTGGATGAATTCTGGATATTAAGAATATTTTTTATTCCACTTTGATTTTTCCCCTTGGTCCCCTTCCATCTTCCTCTTAAATGTCTGGAGAATCACTGGGGAAGAAGGAGAGTCCTTTTTAGACTAGTCTGTGCTTCTTTGTGTGGTTGTATGCGTGGAGGTGCGGGACAGGTGTGTATGAAGTGTGTGTTTTCCACTGGAAAGAGTACAATGGCAGGATAACAAATGTTTACACAAGCTTACACACATTTTTTGCAGTTTCTCAAAGAGCAGACAGGTAATAACTGGAATAAATTCCACTCCCTGTGGCTGGGGCCATAAGCCTTAAGGGCGTGCTGGAAATTTGATTCTCATTTCCCTCTCCGATCTACTGAATCAGAGTCTGCATGTTAATAAGATGTGGTAGAGAGGAGTGGATTAGAGACTGCCATGGGCTGGGGTGGTAGCCCAGTGGTAGAGTACCTGCCCAGCATGTGTGAGGCACTGGGTAAACACACAGTAAAATAAATAAAATAAAGTTAAAAATAAATAAAGTTAAAATAAATAAAAACAAAGAGAGAGACTTCATTGCTGTGGATTCTGGCTATCTGCTCTGTGGCCACCCCCTATCTTGGGCCAGCTGCTTCCCCTCAGGCCTCTGCTTTCTGTAGATGGCATCACATAACCCCCAGCTGGTTCTCTGTAAATGCTAGTTCTATTGCTTATAGGCACAAAAAGGGACACATGTGGGAGTCTCTCTGTGACAGAGACCTCTCCACGGTGCAGATTTGGGTTCAATGGAATTGCTTTGCCCATGACATGGCACTCACCAGTCTTGAGGCGGCTTGAATGTAAAAAGTTCTGTTCTTCTTGCCTTTTTCCAGAGAGAATTTCCTGTTCCTGAGCAGTTCAAGACAGTATGGGATGGATCCAAGCTGGTCACTGAACCTGCAGAAATTATGGCCTAATATCCAGAAAGCCTGGGCCCCCCCCACCTCGATCCCATCACACAAACACAAGCAAGCAGCATTCAAGAGCTCCAGCGCCAACTGCGTTAGGTTAAGCCTCCAACAGACCCGAGCTCTAGAAACAGCGTCGTGTCTGGCACGCCTTTGTGGTCATTCTGAAATATTTAACATTTCTTCATGACTTACCTTTGTGTGTGATTTTAGTTCCACATAACTTGAGTGCTACTGATTGAAAGGAAAAGAAAAAAGAATTCTGTTCCCCTCGTATCCTTAACACAGTCACTGATAGGTAAAAATACTGCATGTATCACTTTTACACTTAGGCTTAATTGCTAGTTGGAAAAAAAACCTTTGAGAATCAACGTCCTTTTTACCTTTTAGACTATTTCAATATGATGTAATAGTAGTAGTGTGCCCAGAAAAATGTATGATTTTTTTTCTTATTTTTACTACATTTTCATCTTTATCGGTGTGGATACACTATCAGCATGAATTCATATTTCAGTCCATGTCCTAAAAATAAATAAGAAAATTCCACATAAGGACCAAATTTGGTTTCTTGGTCCTTGGAAGACCTATATCCTTAATAGTTAGTAAAATACAAAAGTAAGGGGCTAGGGTTGTGGCTCAGCAGTAGAGCGCTTGCCTAGCACATTCGAGGCCCTGAGTTTGATTCTCAGCACCACATAAAAATAAATAAAGCGAAGGTTAAAAAAAAAAGTAAATTTCTAATTATTCATCTTCAGTATTGTTCCTCCATGTCACATGACAATTCACTTTTCTGCATACTCTTCTGCCAAAAGATCGGCATAAGAGGAAGCAATGTTTCTGCTACATGAAATCTCATAATTTTGCTCTGAGAACAGCTCAATTTTTGTTTTCCAGTTTTGAGCCTGTTAAATATCAGATGCCTTGTAAATGGTGTCATGCTTTATTATAGAATCATTTCTTCTTTCCCACTTGCCAGACGCTAACCAGTCTCAAAAATGACCATGAAAAAAGCCATAGATGTATTACTTCTTCTAAAACCTAAAGAATTGTTTGTTGGTTTGGCTTGCTGCTCCTATTTTGTAGTCTTGATAGTATCTGCTTTTTAAAAATGAATAACTATGATATTCCTTTGTATCTTTTTGGTACATAGTGCTGAATTGTAACTTCTTGGATCACATGTGATAAAGTGTCATTCTGTGCTTGCAGAAACAACACAAGCATATATATTGTGCCTATGACAGCCTTTGGAACATATCATTTCCGTTTTTTAAAAATATCTTCTATATCCATATAGCATTCAAATTACTAATGCTCATGTACCAAGGTTTTGCTACAAAAAGTTTTGTCTGTATGAATATTGTTGTGGCTTTAATAAATATCATTTTTGAACTGTAAACTTATTCCAAAAGAGTAAAATTCTAATTGTTTAAATACTGTGATGGATTTTGGGTATTAAGATTATTTTTTGTTCCACTTTGATTTTTCCCCTTGCTCATACCTGAAACTTAAAAGACAGATGAGTCCTGGTTGATAGTGTATTCAGCATATGATCAGCTTTCCTAAAGAATGGTTCCTCAAGGTAGATACCAGATGAAGCCATTGTAGTTGGAAGGCCTTCACAAAATTCTAGAATCCAGTTTTATAAATCAAAGCCTCTTCACAGAGAAAACTCCTGCTTCAGGTCTTTTTAATATATAGATGCCAGAATAGATGATTTTATAAATATGATACTACATACTATATGTTAATAGATTATAATAGGAATGACATGATGAATTTATGAATAAACCTTAGAGGAAAGTAATTAAATGAGAAGAAATTACTCTTACAAGGACATATTACATACCCATTATATAGTAATAACTTTCCATGGAAAAATAAGTCCACTCAAAATCCTTAGGGTTTGTCAGTCAGCCTTGGATTAACATCAGCTTTTCAACATGCTTTACCCCTGAAATGCAAATCGGGACTTAGGATCAAATAATGATTTACCAGCTCTGTATGCCTTAAGGCACCTTCCACCTGCCAGACTTGTTAACCAGTAGGTTAAATTTGTTGAAAATTTTTTGGCAGTGTATAAAAATTCAAAAAGAAAATGCTGTATTTCCAATAAGCTTTGTTTCTTGTTCCTTATTGAATTCCAATGCTATATCTATTGAATAAGAAATCCACACTTTGCAGAATCAATGACACATCCATTCTTAAGAAGTCAAAACGAGGATTGGGGCTGTGGCTCAGTGGTAGAGCGCTTGCCTAGCATGTGCGAAGCCCTGGGTTCGATCCTCAGCACCACATAAAAATAAATAAATAAAATAAAGGTATTGTGTCCAACTAAAAAATAAATATTTTTTTTAAAAAAAGAAGTCAAAATGAGAATCTATCAAAAGTAAGCAGGGCAAGGGTCTCCTATACCTCTTTACTTTGTAGAATTACAGGATAAAGATGAACAACCAACACAGACATCATGCTTGTGATCCCAGTGACTTGGGAGTTCCAACAGCTTGGGAGGCTGAGGCCCTAAGCAACTTACCAAGACTCTATCTGAAAATAAAAAAGGGGCTAGGGATGTTGCTCAGTGGTTAAGCACCTCTGGGTTCAATTCCTGCTACCAAAAAAAAAAAAATTTAAAGAAGTTTTATCTTCAAAATCCTATCCTCAATGATACTGTTCTCTTAGATAATGCATTGCAAACAGTTTTCCTTATACTGCAAAATGTTTTGATGTGAATAGTCAGTACTAACCATTCTTTATTTAGGGAGCTGATAGGAAACACATATAGCTCTATTCATTTATTCTTTCTCTCATTGAAAATGTCTACTTCAAGTTCTAAGAATCTAGATGAGTGTGTCCAGGAAATCCTCTCATTTTAAAGACAAGAAGGCTGAGATCCCATGACATTAACGTCTTGTAGAAGCAGCAAGTGAACCTAAGGACAAAACACATGGGCTTATGGTCTCCTATTTCTGAAACTCTGAAAGTTTATCAAATCCAGGGTCTTTGTCTCAGTCCTTGTCCATTAACATTCTTGACACTGCCCTTTTCTTACTAAACTCCCTTGATTTTGTGATACGCCACATGCTTCTCTGGCTCCTTTCCCTTCTACCCTTTTGTTTCCCCTCAAAAGCTCATTTGTCTCCCTTAACTTCATCACCTCTACATAGATGACTCCCAGATCCACCTCTAGGATTCCTAACTCCTAGTGTCCACAGAGAGTGTCCGTCCACCTGCCTGTCCTAGCTTCACTCAACATGGCTAAAATTAAAGCGCATTTTCCACACACGTCCCTGTATTCCTCATCTGCCTCTCCAATTTCAGTCAAGGCACCTTAGGCTTTCCATCAGAAGATTTAAAATCATCCATTTCCTGTGTTAGGAAACGCTGAGAGAGCCAGAGATGGGGGAAACAGGGGTTCTGTCTTGAATATGTATAATATTTTAACTGTAAAGGGAAGGTAAACATTTGGGTCTATGGATCTGGATTCCTTGTCACTGAAACCAAATACTTAGGAATTATCTCATGAGTTTAATATTCCAAAAATGAATTTTATTAAGCGTTCTCATTTCAGAAGAATTTATTTAAAACCAATGGCACTTTCTGTACCACTTCGGATACACATGTGATTTTGAGGGCTTTAATTGCTTCAAAGGAGAGAGGCTGATTTTACAATGTCACAATTTCTTGTGCACTTTTAACCATTTCATTGTTTCTTTATGTGAGGAAGCTTATATCTGTGTTTCAAGAGAAAAAGAAACCAGCTCAAGTTACCCAGTGATAATTTGATGATTTTTTTCCAAATTTTTTTTTCCTCTTTTGTTTGCTTAGGACATTGGCACAGAATATGCAACTAATAAAGGGTTATGTTTACCTATCAGAAAATTTTTGTTCAGCTTACCCTCCAATTAAAGAGTCATTTTATATTTAAAGGTAATTTTTGCCTACAACTATCATTTTGCACATTTGAGTTATATGTCCACTATATTTCAACACATTACCTTTTAGGACCATCCGTTGTCAAAAAGAATACCCCATAATGACATGAAGACTCAGATGAAAGGAATACATTACTTACTAAACCATAATAGCAATTTATAAATTGCATTTTACAATATCACAAAGGTTTGTTCTTTTTAAAATCAGTTAATAATTTCCTCTAGCCAATAATTCATCCTGGCAACTAATCAGAAACTGCATCTTAATTTTTTTTTTGCTATTTTTAGTAATCATTCCTTGAACTCATTTCGTCCACCCAAAAGTCAATAAACCTATAATGGAAGTCTTCCTGTGAACAGAGCGGTTCTGTAGATTTGTTTGGAAAGACAGACTCACTTGGGAAGCCTGTGATTGCTCTTTCCTGCTCATGGTCCCTGTGGAGCCTAATCGTGTCCACACATAATGAACAGCAGGCATCCCCCAGAAAAGCTGATGCTAATGACACATGTCCTCTGGCTGCCTGTCCCTCGTTCAGCTGATATTATGACAGCCCTTGCTTCAGGCATTCTCTTCCGTTTAAAAGCTGTAGAGAAAATATCAGAGTTAGGCAGATGCAGTCTGTTGGTTCCAGGAGAGTGATTGCTTCCTGCAACCACACTTCTTAAAATCTATGAGGCTTACAGATATTTAAAGACATTGTCCTGTAGTATTACTGAAAGATGTGCAGAGCCGGAGAAAGAGTTTTCAAGAACTATGTAAAATATGCATCTATAGAAAAGGATATAGATTCACAGCCATATGCTTTTAAAGAAGTTGTAAGGTTAGGCATTCTTTATGTTCTGGGACAGAGATAAAAGTTGGAGGAAATAATCAGCAATTTTCTATTATGAATGGCATTACTTTAACTCTGACCGTGGCCAACTGAATCATAGATTTTGGTATTTGTTTGGCTGATTAGGCAGAAGGAAGCTAACTTCATCGATCTGCTGGAAAAGTGAACTTGAAAACCTAAGTTATCCAAATTGCCTGTCTAAATCCACTGAATATGTGGTGGGCATTTTCCCTGTATGCTCAGTCAGAGTTGATGTACAAGCCTCTCAAGAGTACAGACGGAACATTTTAATGGAAGCCCATTCAGAGAATGTGGAATTCAGGGAAAGACGCCCCATTGTTAACAACTGAAATCTGGTTCATAGAGTTACCAAAATGTTCTCTCATTTGTTAGCATCTAAAATAATCACACCAGCAATATGGTCTACATTCTGCAGACTGCTTTTACCAACTGGCTAGACAGCCATTTTCTCTAATTAAATTAACCTCCTACTCTGTAGTTTACAGAAATAAGTCTCTCTGGCTCAAAAAGGCTTCAGTGTCTCACCAGATAAAGATAATTCCAATAGGGTTTATTGTCAATGGGGAAAAAAAGCGTACTTCATTAAGGCTCCAAAAAAGTAGCCCTTACATTCATGGAAAGGAACTTGGCATGGAGGCAGAAGGTTTGGTTCAAATTCTGGAGCCACTAAAGGTGTGTCTATAATACCTTTAAAGATGTCCGTAATACCTTTGAAGATATGATCATTTAAAATGAGATCAGTGTGTTAAAATTCTTTTCAAACATGAAATTAACAAATATACAATAAAATTGTCTATAACAGAAGCCCCTGCCATCCACCACGATTTATTCTCTCCTTAATAGACTAAGTTCCCAGCCTCCCTTGCAGTTGCATGGCCTTCCAACTAGATGTGAGTGATGTTGGGTAACTTATTAATATGGGAAGTCTCAGTTAAGAATAACCTTTTTTCCCCAAAGGGGAGGGAAAGGAAGGAAGCGGGCATATGGGGTAGGAAAGATGGTGGAATGCGATGGTCATCATTTCCCTAAGTTCATGTATGAAGACACAAAGGATGAACTCTACTTTGTGCACAACCAGAGAGATAAAAAATTGTTCTCTATATGTGTAATTCATTCTGTTGTCATATATAACAAATTAAAATTTTAAAAAAGAATAACCTTTTTTTAAATTTTTATATTTTAGTTGTAGATGGACATAATACTTTTTTTTTTTTTTTAATGCGGTGCTGAGGGTTGAACCCAGTTCCTCACACACACAGGGCAAGCACTCCACCACTAAGCTACAGCCCCACCCCCAGAACAATCTTTTAAAGAGAGCATGTTTCTCCATATTCCCTTTCCCTCCACCAACCAGATCCTGGGCATGGCAACCAGCCTCAATCATGCAAATGACAATATTATCTGGCTAGACAAGAAATAACAAGTGGAAAGAGCCTGTGACTCATACCTGAGTCACAAGATGGAAGATAGACACTCAAAGACAGGAACCTGCCCTAGTTAGTCACATGAAAAATAAACCTGTATAGCATGCAGTGGATGGTATGTATCCCCCAAAGTGCATGGTTGAAAACTAAATTCCCAAAGTCAAGAGACCATTGAGGGGTGATTAGATCATGAGGGCTCTACTTTCATAGATGGATTAATGTCATCATCATAGGAGTGAGTGAGTCACTTACTGTAGTAGTAGTTTCCTGATGAAAGGAGGTCTGGTCCCCTCCCCTGCCCCCACTCCATCTTCCCTTCACCTGAATGGGCACAAACATGCACACTCTCTTGCCCTTCTGACTTTTCCAATGGGAGAAGAGAGCACTAAGGGACTAACCATAATGGGCCTCTTGGCCTTGGACTCCCCAGCCTCCAGCACTGTTAAGAAACAAACCTGTTCTTTGTAAATTACACAGTCTCACGTATTCTGTTAGAGCAGCACAGATGGACCAAGACGACTGTGCTTAAACAACTGCAAATTGGATTTACTTACCAGAGTAGTTTAATCTACCAAAACAAACATGCTACCTAAGAAGCTCTGGTTTGCTGGTTCAGTGGGAAGAAATCATTTTAAGGACTTGGAAAGAGGTGTACAATATGCTATCAAGCAAAATGAGCATGTATCAGAAAACAGAGTGTAAGAACATTTTTACTAAAATGCAAGCCAATTAAAAGAACAATATTGTGTTTGATTATAAAACTGTATATTTGATGGCAGCATAGTTTAGTGCTTAAGAGCAAGAATATTAGTTTTATTACTTATCAGCTGTATAATTGTTGGAAAAATCATTTAACTTATCTGCACTACAGTTTGTTTACCTCTATTATAGAGATAATAATATTAGACTTATCCCATCGGATTGTTGTGTAGGGTAAATGAATTCATACATGTGAAGTACACGATAAATGTTGTATAAGAATTAGCTGTGATTATCATTATAGCATACAGAAAATATGAAAATACACACACTAAAATGGTAACAATGACTCTCTCTTTAAGATATAGGTTAGAGGGAAATACTTTTTGCTTTCTACTCTCTTCATTTATTTGAATATGTCAGAACATGCATTTTACTGTGAAAATCTCCATAATCTTTTGTGGTTTACCAAACATCCGATAATTTTTAAATGCATTCAGAAGAAGATAACTACATTTTAGTGCAACATTTTTTGTCTGTTTCAGATTACAAATTGTTTCAAAATAATACACGAGGAAAATGTTTAATAAAAAACAAGAAAAATACATAATCCAAAGGAAAATCAAGTAATGTTTTTAAATGCTTATTTAAAAACAAAAGATAGTAAAAGACAATTACCAGCATAATTGCTAAGAACCTAGTGATTTCAATTCAACAAATGAAATATTTTAAAGATATTTTCTATGTGGTTGGTACTTAGGATATAGAGGGGGGTGGGGGGATGAAATAATCCAGTCTGCCTTGAGGGAAAATAAAAGCAATTTGGGAGGCTGAGGCAGGAGGATCTCAAGTTCAAAGCCAGCCTTAGCAACTTAGTGAGGCCCTAAGCAATTCAGTGAGACCCTGTCTCAAAATGAAAAAAATATTAAGGACTGAGGATGTGGCTCAGTGGTTAAAAGACCCTGGGTTCTATCCCTGGTACAATAAATAAGTAATAATAATTTTTTTTAAAAAAAAGGCACATACCAAACACAGTATTTCACAATGTTGGAAATAAAAAGATAGGCAAATAATGGGAAATTAATAAGCACAGAACAAGAAAGCAAGGGTTACAATATTAATAAGATAGAAAACAAATTAATAACATATAAAGTGAAACCTTGGAATCTGCAAAGTAAATATTACATGGGCCATGATCTCTAAATGTAAGACAATAAAGCAAAAACTTAAAGCTTAACCAAAGTAATTTAAGCACTGAAAAGGTGAGCTGTTTAAACCATTTGTTTTTTGAGACAGGTTCTCACTGTGCTGCCCAGGCTGGCCTCAAACTCCAGATACTCCTGCATCAGCCTCCCCAGGAGTTGGGATTACAAGTATGTGCACCACAGTACCTGGCTTTAAAGAGTTCTTGAATCAAAGAACAAAACAGGATTGCAGTAACAGTTTGGTGACTACAAAAGCTCTGTCTATAAAAAACTATAGGACAATTCGCATTTTTGCCAAAAAGTTAGGAAACAGAAGCAAAAATAATTAAGAAATATAGGAGATATGAATATGCAAAAATAAAGCAAAATTAAAGAATTTAGAAACTTAAAAGGTTATTTTTGTGTGTGTTTGAATAAGCAGCAAAGAGTGTGGAAATTGCCTTAATAGTGAGTGGAAATTCTTTGGGAGACTAAGATAAACATCTTTCCTTGTGATTTGAATTTGCTATAATAGGCTTATATTACTTTTGTAACTAAAAATAGATGATAGGTAGGCAAACAAATAAAGAATATTCTGATTTTTGAAGGAGAGCTAGAAAGTTCCAGCTATTATATACACTATTTTCCCAATAGGGTACGGAACACATTTAAAATTAATCACATAACAGTTGAAAATTAATATTTCAAATTCAAAAATGGAAAAATTATACAGGCATTCTCTCTAAACTCAAGACAAGGGCTGGGATTGTGGCTCAGTGGTAAAGTGCTCGCCTAGCATGCATGAAGCACTGGGTTCAATCCTCAGCACCACATAAAAAAAAAATAATAATAATAATAATGTGCCCACCTAAACTAAAAAATAATACATATATAAATAAATATTTTTAAAAAATAAATAAACTCAAGACAATAAAGCTACAAAATGAGAATTAAATAACTAAAAGATTAACTAACTTTGACAAGGTAGTTCCATAATTTTTAGATTTCTTCAGTGGCAACAAATGTCTTTAGATCTGACTCAATTTTGACAATTTACCTTTTTCTAGAAAATAACCCACATTCTCTGGGTTTTCACAATTGTTGGGATGAAGTTGAACACTGAGTTCATTAGATTGTGTTATTTATAAAAACTTTTTCAGTATTTTATATTCTTTTCTCTTAATGTTCTAGAGTTGCAATTTCTCCTTCTTTTCTTAACATTGACAAAATGTTATGCATTGCACTTTTTTTTCTTCAAAGAACTAGTAACTGGATTTATTGACAAATTGTATTATCCCTATGTTTTCTAATCACTGAATTTTTGATGACTAGCTCATGTATTTTTGTTGTTTTGCTTTTATAAATATAATTTGCTTGACTTGAATCTTTGTACCCTAGTGCTCATATTTCTGTACATTCCTAAAAGGGGGATTCGTGAGTTACAGGCCTCACAAATTCTGAATTTTGGTGGATGCTGCCAAATGAGCCTTCAAAGAAGTTGTACAAACTTGTTCATCTGACGGCAAGAGCAAGAAGAGCCAAGAACACAGTGGGAAGCTGATGGAGTTAAGCTGAAGTTTCAGTGCGTGCCCTGCTTGTGCTCAATGCCAGATTGGCTAGGCAATAGGTCCAATTTATCATGATGATAAGATCATGTGCAAAATAAATAACAACAGGGAGGGAAAGTGCAGCACTCAGACTAGGGCATCCACTTTGGAGAGAGGTCAGGGAGGAGTTTGGGAGGAACAGGGCCACCCACCATCAAGGGCAAAATTCCAAGAGAAGGATCTGAATCAGGCCCAGAAGAGCTAAACTGACCCAGTGCTCAAGAGCTTCCGTGTTCACTCCCCCTAGGTTGGTGGCTTCAGTGCCAGTAAAGGCAGCAGCAGAAGCAAAGAAATATTTCCCACACCCTTTAAGTCAATGCTTTAGATGTTATAAATATTTGCTCTTTTGTCTTTCATAAGAGCTTTCCTTAATTTATTTTCATTGAACCCAGAGCCTTATACAGACCAGGCAAATGCTCCACCACTGAGTTATAATAATAATTATGATCATGTAATCATAAGTAAATAATAATGTTTAATAATAATTATTAGTTAATTATTATTTTAAAATACTTTTTAGTTATTGATGGACCTTTATTTATTTGTATGTGGTGCCGAGAATCGAACCCAGTGCCTCACCCATGCTAGGCAAGTGCTCTACCACTGAGCCACAACCCTAGCCCCTAATTATTATTATTAAATGATAATAATTTCTGTTGTTGACTGGATCAAAGCCAAACTCGACTCCCTCCCTTGACATTTGTGTATAACATGACACTCTCTAACATGTCACCCAGTTCTCTTTTTGACCCTTTCCTCTGTATGTCACAATCATTTTCTTCACACATCCTACTTATTTTGAGCTTTTTATCTTGTGCTGTTCATACCTAAAAGAATGCTCTCCTTTCACCCCAATTTCATATTTCAAAGGTAAAATCTAGTCCTCACTTTTACCAGAATCTCATGGGCAATATAAATATATGCATAAATAACTTGGAGCTAATCGACAATCCTTCGTTTTCGTTAATATAAAACAGAAAAGGTTAAATGGATGTTCTTTAAGGTCCTGGGGTACTGTGGGGCCTGAAGTGTGGTGGTACTCTTAGCTTTGGAAACTCCCCCATCTACTGGTTGCCCTGAGTCCTGTTTACATTACATAAAGAGGCTTCTGGTTATTTCACAGTAAGTAGGACCTGCTTCTAAAAGTAATGTGTGCCTCTTGTGATTGATGATTTATTTATAAACCACTTCAAATTCCTCAAATCAAGAAGTCTATCATAAAGAAAAATATACTCTGATAATATAAAATCTTTAAAAGCAGATGACAAATTTCATAATGCTTTTTAACAACCACTGGGGGGCAGAAAAGCATTATGCAGCAATTCGCTCCAAGTTTGGCTAGAGGAGGAAAAAATGCCTTCATTTATATGTATTTCTAAAAAGTTAGCACTGAAATTAAGTCATTTTTAAATTTAGCCTTTTATTTAGTGCATGTGGGCATCTTATTTATAAATAAGCCTTTGGTAGCAAGGCTTATTTGGTAGCAGTTCCATTTTTTTTTTTTTTTTACAAATTGCTTTATCCCTAACTAAACACTCTAAAGACCAACTTGACACCCATGAGGACTGTAGACCACATATAACTAGTAAGAATAGTTCAAATAGGATGATGAATTAAAAGTGTTTACCTCACTAAAAATTAGAGAAATCCATAATAAAACTACAGATTCATGACTGCCCAAGTTTTAAGCCTTTTCTTTTCAAGTTGGGCATGGTGGCACATGGATGGCTCAGTGGTAAAGCATCCCTGGGTTCAATCGCCAGTACTGGAAAAAAAATTAAATGAAAAAAAAGATACCCCTTTTCAGTTCTATCAAAATATGGATTCAAACATTGTTAAGAATAATCAATCAGGGGCTGGGGATGTGGCTCAAGCGGTAACGCACTCCCCTGGCATGCGCAGGGCACTGGGTTCGATCCTCAGCACCACATACAAATAAAAAAATAAAGATGTTGTGTCCACCGAAAACTAAAAAAAAATAAATATTAAAAAATTCTCTCTTTTAAAAAAAAAGATCAATCATTCTGAAAACAAATATATCACTTCTATGAAAACCACCACTTTCTCTGCCCACAATAACAATAAAACAGTAACAATAAATCCCTAAAACAATAATTAGCCACTCTACTAGCAGCTTCTCCTCCAAAACAAACTCCTTAAAGATCAGAACACAGTTATTTATCTCTGCTTCATTTCCCTCCCCTCACCCCATGAAACTATCCAAAAGCCATCTCACAGCCATATTATTAGCTGGAAGGATCATAAATCAGCCCTTGCTAATTGAATCTTAAGAGGAAGTTATTGAAAGGATATCAGAGCCCCTGAAAGTAAAGGAAGAAGTTGAAGTTGCAAGAGTTCCTCAGCAGTCTCTTCAGATAAGGACTGCAGCTGGCATTGAATTCACACCATTCGAGGATCACTTGGCTCAAGTTTCCAAGTCCCAGCTAAGGTCACTCAGCTGAGCCTGGGTCACCTGCTGACCTGGTGGCTTGGAGTGTGGAGTGTCCCTGCAGTCCTACCACAGCAGCACAGACCAGGAGGGGTTTATTCGGTAGGAAGAAATTGGGGAGCTGTCAGAAAAAGAGGGAGATAAAAACAGGGAAGGTGGTCAAAAAAGGAAAGGCAGAGCTGGGTGCAGTGCACGTCTATAATTCCAGAGGCTCGGAGGCTGAGGCAGGAGGATTTCGAGTTCAAAGCCAGCCTCAGCAAGAGCTAAGCAACTCAGTGAGACCCTGTCTCTAAGTTAAATATAAAATAGGGCTGAGGATGTGGCTCAGTGGTCAAGGGCCCTGAGTTCAATTCCCAGTACCAAAAAAAAAAAAAAAAAGGAAAGGAAATGCCCACCATAACTCTCATCTTGATTCCTTCTCTCTGGTTTGACAGCAGGTATTGCCCCAATGTTGGTTAATTCTAGTGTCAACTACATTGGGCAATTGCTTCTGGGTGTCTGAATAGAACAAAAAGTAGGGAAGGCGGGATCCCTCTGTTCCTTTGGTTTCCTGCCTGTCTTATGAGTGGGAACATCAGGCTTCTCCCCACCTTGGACTGGAATTCACACCATTGATGCCCTAGTTCTCAGGCCTTTGGACTCGGACTAGAATCACATCGCTGGCTCTCCTGGGTCTCCGGTTTGCAGACAGCAGATCCTGTGCCAACTTCTCATAATATTATCTTCCCATATGCACACTACTGGTTCTATTTCTCTGGAGAACTCTATTCATACCACTCCCTTCTTAGGGAAAGTGACTCTTCCCACTCAATCCTACTTTCCTTCCCATCTCAACAATTCCTTTTCTCCTTCTCCTTCCACCCCATTCTGTTCTTGGCTTTTCTTTCTTCTCATTTCATAAAACTTTCCACCTACTCCTCACTTCAAGTTCTAACTGTAGCTTGACCTTATCTTTACAGATACACTGTGTTCAAAGCGGGGAGCCTTGGATATCCCCATACAGCCCCTTCTGCCATGCTCATCCTCCTTCCTTGTTTCCATGAATAGCAGCACAATCCACTCTCTCAGTCATCCAAGCCACAAACTGTGTGCTTCTCTCTCATTCAAATCCATTCAATCACTAAGCCCTGCAGGTTGGGTTTCCTTTATGTCACGCAAGTGCTTGCTCTTCTTTATATCCCCCTTGCTATTGCCTTAATTCTGCGGGTTCTCTTTATCTTATCGAGATGATAATTTCCCAGGTGGAGTCCATGTCTTCCTGTTTATACCATGCAAACCATTTTGCACACTATTACTAGACAGAGATGTCTTTAAAAAGAAATATGACTACCTTTATTTCCCTGATAGAAATTGTTTTATAGCTTCTGCTCTCTGTAAGACAAAGTCCAAACTCCCTCATCTGGAGAAAAAAAAGTCCAACCCCTCCCTACTGTTGCGATTCATCTCTATGTGGGGCCGTCTCAGGCTGCCTCAGCCTGGCTCTTTTTACTTGAACTCCGATCCTGTTGCACCCTCCCCCTGGAATCACCCTCCCTGCCAGGTCCATATAACAAAAGCTCAACTCAGAGTCACCTCCTACAAAGCCATTCCAAGTTCTCACCTGTCTCTTTGTAAGCAGAACTGATCACTCCCCACTTTGGACTGACACTTTAATCCTGTAGTAACGGACACGCCAAGCTCTCCCATATGTTCTGTCATCCCCTCAACCACAAGGGTGGTGTTTCATTCACCTCTGTATTCCAACACCCGGCACACATCCAGCACTTAACACACTCAGCAAATGAGCACAATGAATTGTGGCTAGAGGGGATGGAGAAAGTCTACATGTTCACTTGAGGAAGTCAGAAAGAACAGAGTCACCATCACTTTCTGGTTAGAAGTCCTATGATTAATA
>NW_025999913.1:13012046-13014099 GCF_001458135.2 Marmota marmota marmota
GGAGTGGTAAGGGGATGGGACACATATGTAGAATTTTCCTACATATTTTTATAATACTATCTTATTACCTATACAATACTTGTGAAAAGAAAAGGTTACAAACAGCATGACAGGAAGTCAATTTTGAATAGATTCTAGAACAGAAAAATTTGACTTTATCTGCTAATCTTTTAGATCTCTTGTCAATTTTCACTTATATTTCCAGGACTCATTATTTTTTCTTTCTTTAGTTTGGTACTGGGTATTGAACTCAAGGGCACTTTACCACTGAGTTACAACCCCAGTCATTCATAATTATATATATATATATATATATATATATATATATATTTTTTTTTTTTTCCTAAATGCTTTTTAAAAAACATTAAGTCTAGTACTTTTACTAGAATATATTTTGTTCATTCTCAGTTCTCAGACATATAGTATACTCTTTATATATAATAATACACAATAGTACATAAAATATATAAAACCTTTATCCCCCCACTTTGTACATATATGTGCATATATGTTCTCAGGAAGTTTTCTTGAATTATACTGTATTATATTTATTGTTACCTGTCTTTGATTTTCTGAATCAATGATTCATATGTATGCGTTGGATTTTTTGCCTTTTTCTTTTTGACTTAAAAAATTCATGTTCAACTTGTAGTTCTCTTCAGGCACTGTTATATCTGCTTACTCTTGTGTTCCAGTTTTCTGAAATCATTTTTTATTTCTAATTCTTTCTTGAGTTATGTTACTTCATTTCTGAGTTTTTCTTATTCTCTTTTCATGTCTTAGATAATTTTCTTAAAATCTTTACAGTAGCCCTGTGCCAGTTATTGACACTCATTACAACCTATCTTCCCTCCTTCTGGCTTCCCTTTTCTCAGTTTAGAATGATTAGCCCCTGCCTCTATATGGTATTAGGGAATCAAAGTCATACTACTACCACAGAGAGGCTTATAAAGTTAAGGACAAAATAAAGTATATTAAAATATAAATATGTACCCAGGCATGGTGGGGCTGAGGCAGGAGAAATGCAAGTTCAGCCTAGGCAACTTATTAAGATTCTGTCTCAAAAATAAAAAATAAAAAGGACTGTAGATGCAGCTCAGTGGTTCAATTCCAAATATATATATATATATATTGTATATAATGTGTGTGTGTATATATATATATATATATATATATACACAAAATATAATATATATGTATACATGTATGTGTGCGTGTGTGTGTGTGTGTGTGTGTGTGTGTATGAAATATTAAGTCCAGCAATTCTGGTAGAATACACTCTTTTGGGGGCAGGGGGATAAGAGTTATCCCGCGTGGGCCAAGGTACTGAGAGAGGGCACCAAAGTTCTGGGCCATGGTCTTTTCCCAGCAAGATAAAGGGAAAGGTACCCTGGGCTGAGGCAGTGGCTTGCGGAAACCGGAGGCGGCCCGACAGCAGGAGGAAAGCATGCTGCAGAACCGCGCTGCTCGGGCACTTAAATCAGCACAACCCTTCTTCTCTTATTTCAGTTGAAAATGTCCGCACTGAGACATTCCATCTTACATACGTCTCAGTTGAGTGTGGCTTTGGATTTATCATCTAAGGGCACAAACACGGCATCCTCGGGACAAATCGTGAACTGGCGCGGACCACACACTCTGGGCGTCGCAGAACAGGCGGCGTCCGCCCGGGACCTCTGCGGGAAAACCTCTTGCCCTCCGCAGTCTTCCCGGGCGGACCTCAGCCCATCCCCACAGAAACGTCTACAAACGCCTCCACTTGGATGCCATTAACATCACAAAGCGCAGCGAACCAAAGAGCAGGGCGACCACCTCGTCGCAGCTACTGAGGAGACACCGCCCCCCGCTCCTCCCGGCGGCCTCCGAGGGGCGGGGTTTCCGCTTCCGGCGGCGGATTGTTGACGCCTGCGGTGCTGCGGTGGCGACGACGCCGTTGGGGAGGGGCCACTGGGGGAGGGAAAGGCTCAGTGACAGGTACCGCGGAGGGTGCTGCTGAGGCGACGATGGCAGAGGGGCCCGAGGAAGCCCGAGGCCGCTCTCCCATGCAGGAGGA
>NW_025999913.1:13015548-13084304 GCF_001458135.2 Marmota marmota marmota
CTGGCACAGCGGCCTGGCCGCCTTCCCCGCCTACTTCGGCCCTCAGCCGCCGCCCAGCTACCCCGCGGCCGGCGCTACCTCCTCGGCCGCCGCGCCGCAGCTCGGCTACTACAACCCCTTCTACTTCCTGGGCGCCGGGGCCGCGGGGCCCGAGGCGGCGGCGGCGGCAGCAGCAGCGGGCATCGCCACCCCGGCTCCGGTTGCGGGCTTGGGGCCGCGGGTTGCTCCCGTGCCTGGGACGGTCCGGGCGACACCAGTGACAAGAGTAGGAACCGCGGTGCCTGCGCGGACGGCGAGCGACGCCGCGCGGCAGGCCGGTGAGAGGCGCGGGGTCGTGGGCCGCCCGGGGTCGTGGGGCCGCCCGGGGTCGTGGGCCGCGGTGCCCAGCGCCCGAATGGGCTCCCTCACCCGGGGCCACGGCGCCCCGCGCGCAGCGAATCCCTCGCTCGTAGGCCGCTGCGCTCTGCCGCAGCCCCCGAGGGGGAGACCCCTGGCCCGACGGCCGGCCTGGGCCCCCGATGGCGGGACCGCGCGTCGGGGAGGGTCGCAGACAGAGAGGAGGGATGACTTCGGGCCCGGCCTACTGACCCAAGGCCCTGTGCACCTCGGGGTGGACTACAATATGCCGCGTTCGTTAAAGCGAATCCTGTGCATGGCCGAGCACTGGTGGATGCCAGAACACGACCCCCGACAGAATTAGGTTGGGAGGTTGATAT
The DNA here is from genome assembly GCF_001458135.2 of Marmota marmota marmota. Classification (NCBI taxonomy): domain Eukaryota; kingdom Metazoa; phylum Chordata; class Mammalia; order Rodentia; family Sciuridae; genus Marmota; species Marmota marmota. The sequence continues at coordinate 13,016,265 of NW_025999913.1, forward strand.
CATGGTTTTTTTGTTGTTGTTTTTGTTTTTTTAATAGAAAGCAAAACTAAATGAGGTAGCATGTGGGATATAGGGATTTACTTTATACTAGTTGTCCATTCTTAACCTTGATTTTTACTACAAGTGTTAGATTTTGTTTCCTGTATGTGATCATCTAGTTCTTCTAGTCCCTAGTGCAATGTATTGGGCACTCTAGTCATTAGCTAAGAAATCAAATTTTAAACATTAAGGTGAAAGCAAATTGTAAGCTAACTAGTCTTATATGAAGTGATTGGGTTTCCTAACTTGTTTTCTTTTTTTAATTTGCAGGCAGAGAGTATGTTATTCCATCCTTGGCCCACAGATTTATGGCAGAGATGGTGGATTTCTTTATTCTCTTCTTTATAAAAGCAACCATTGTCTTAACCATTATGCACCTCAGTGGAATAAAGTAAGTGAAGGACATTTGTAGAAAGGTTTTAGTTCTATTTTAGAGTCCCTTTGTTAAGTTCTGTTCAAGCCTGAAAGTGGCTGTGAGGGTAATAGGTGTGCCATGGTCATGATTTCTTTATAAGAGCTTTGTTAGAGTTATTGTTTTTTGTTGTTGGTGGTGGTAGTTTTAAAGAAATACCTATAAAGAAGAAAAAAAATTTTAATAAACTTCTTTTAAAATTTGTGGTAATTTCACTGTTCAGAAGAAGGTAAAAGAACCTTCCAAATCTCATTTGTTCAACTATTCTCTTAGGCCAGGAACTAATTTTCCTCTTACTATCCTGTGGAGTCTCCATAGACAAAGACATGAAGAGAACTGGCAGGTGACTATTAATAATAAACTAGTGACATTTCCAGATGGGATTGCTCATACTATCAGACAAATCCCGAGTGAACTGCCAAGTGAGGCATTTACTCATAATAATCATAACAGCAGTTACCACTTGCCAAGCACTGAGGCACTGAGCTTACCTCTACGGGTTATAGACTGAAATTTGGGCTTATGAGAAGTTAAACCTTGAACTTAGTCATGAAAGTTAGCTCGATGTGAACCTGAGTGTTACTGTGCTTCCTCCTTTTCCCTCATCCTCACAAAACCACCCAATGCCAACTCCTCTGTGTCTAGTTTCTCCTGGATAGCTTGAGCCTGGACTGTTGCCTCCTCAGTGCCAGCTGCTTTGCCTCATCATGGTTTCTCCCTACTCCAGTCACTGTCATCTCTTGCTTGGATCATAGCCAGTCTCTTGTTTTATCTCAACTGAACCTCCTGTGTAAAACCAAAGTGATGATAAATTCTGATTCTGCCCTCCCCTGCCTTAAAACCCTTTACTTGTTTCTCTTCACCAAGATAGTCTGAATTTCTTCATATGATTTAACACATGCTCTTATTTCTTAATTACTGTCACTTCTCATACTTAATATCTGAGCCATTTCAAACTGCTTATAACTTCCATCACACACTGTCTTGCTCCACGGCTTTCTCTCCTACTGTTCACTTTCCCTGGAACTTTCTTCCACCTTAGTCTGGCTAACTTCTTTTCATCCTTCAGATCCTAGCTTACTTGTCGTTCACAAGGTTAAGTGTAACTGAAATGTTTCCCTGGTATTTGTGGTTCCCTATTACAGCTGGCTTCCTGCTTTGTCATTATTATTACTTATTGTTGTTTCCCTTTTTGGGTTGAATCTCCCTGAAAATAGACACATTTCAAATTATCATTGTATCCCCAGGGCTTGCACAGTATTCACTCACTCACGATGGTGCAATTTTGTAGTGCTGGGGATTGAACCCAGGCCCTTGCTCGTACTAGGGAAGTGCTTTAGCTACTGAGCTATCTCCAGCCCAGTGCATAGCACATGTGGCAGGAAAATGCTCCTCCACCCAGCCATGCCTATTTGTTGAATAAGCTAGTAAATGTTTTGTGGAACTAGATGATTGGGACCCTAAAGTTTAGCTTAGAATTTCATTTAAAATTTATGATTTAACAGCTGAACACCATGTTGTACACCTATAATCCCAGCGATTTAGGAGGCTGAGACAGGAGGATTACAAGTTTGAGCAGCCTCGGCAGTATAGACCCTATCTCAAAAATTCAAGAAAAGGACTGGGGATCTAGCTCAGTGCTAAAGTGTCCTTGGGTTCAATCCTCAGTACCACAAAAACAAAACAAAACCATAACTGTTCTTGTAACTAATTCTGAATAACCCCAAATTATTATTTTTTGTGTAGGGATATCTCTAAGTTTGCTATGCATTATATAATAGAAGAAATAGATGAAGATACATCAATGGAAGATTTGCAGAAAATGATGGTTGTGGCACTTATATACAGATTATTAGTTTGTTTCTATGAGGTAAGTTACTGCAGCAAATAATTTTTTAAGAATCAATCTTTAGATGATCAGCCTTAGTAATGGAAATTTATAATTAATCATTATTTTTCAAGTATTTTTCTGTTTTTTCCACATTTTTTTTAGTTAACTTTTTTTTCAAGGTAAAAAAACAACTTTTAGAAATTGTTTAGAAGGGAGACATTTTATAATTTCTTTGTAGTGTTTTTCAGTCTTAAAAATAAAATTCCACCCATAAAAATACTGTGACCAATAAATATACTTGTAGGTTGGTTGGTTGAGGACATTTGGGAGTATTTTTCCTTGGCAACAACTTACTAAAAAATATAATGGGTCATAGAGAAATATTAAATATATTGTAGTGTTGCACATATTAAGAGACCACAGAAATAAATGGCTATCCTTTGAGTATTCTTTTAAGTTGAAAATTTTAAAACATGAAGTAATAGGAAACTTATCTTTAAAACTGGTATAGTTGAACCAATAAATTATTTTTTAATTTTCCTTCTTTCCTTAGATAATTTGCATTTGGGGAGCAGGTGGAGCTACCCCCGGGAAGTTCCTGCTAGGGCTTCGAGTTGTGACATGTGATACATCAGTGCTTATTGCTCCAAGTCGAGTTTTAGTGATTCCTTCCTCAAATGTTAGCATTACAACGTAAGTCCTTTTCTTAGCTTCATCTACTATATATTTGGGAAAGTGTATATTTTAGGTATATTTTTGCACTGCATAATGTTTTGGTCAAGGATAGACCACATACATCACAGTGGTCTCATAAGATTATATTGACTAATGTCTTTGTGTGGGAATCTTAGTTTTGTATAGTACATTTAAGATTTTTATATAGTGAACAAAATCACCTAATGATACATTTCTCAATGTGTCCCTTCTTATGTGACACAGGACTGTATTGAATATGGCATAAGTTATAATGCTTGTTATAATATTTTTAGAATATTAAATTTAGATTTTTCTCACTCTTTATGACATATACTGCAATTATTAAAGGGTTTATGAACTTTTTTTGATTGTTTCCTCTTCAGTATACATATTCAAGATCATTTTTATAAATCACAATAATAAGATGATTTAGGTGTTGATGCTGTACCAATCCTCAGGGCCCAGCTTTATAATTCCCTAGGTCTGGGATATTTGGTCAGTTACTACTCTGTCTTGAGCCACCATTATATCTCCTCTTGAATAGGCTAAGAGTTTGATGATATGCATAATACATGCACATATCCTATTGCTCTCAAATGCCAGAGCTTGTAATACCTCCAGTCCCCTAGTAGTTGGCGTCTAGCTTCCAGGGAGGGCACCTAGTGGTAATGTGAGTGGTAAAGGTGAGTGGGTGGTAATCAGTTGAGCCAAATAAAATCTAGCTGTAATTATTGCCAGAATGAGTGACACCTGGATTGTTATAAAAGAAAGTGGGTAAGAGTCAAAAATGGCTAATACTTATCAAACAGTTATACCAGGCACTGTAAAGTGACATGTGCATTAACTAATTTAATCCCTAGAGCCTTGTAAGATGGATATTTTTTGCAGATGTGCGACACAACCAGAAATTAAAAGATGGATTTGGAAACAACTAATCTGCATTCAGTCTACTCTTTTAGCCGTTGCTTTTTTTTTTTTCTTTTGGTAACAATACAGTGCACAAAGGGCAGAGATCTAATATTAGTAGGATAATTCTTCATTCTGATGTTTGTTGTTGCACTTTTTACGGCTTTCCTACAAAGGAGAGAGGGGATGAAAGACTAGACAACAATTTTAAAATGCTCGCACTTCATATAAGATAGAGAATGTGACATTAAGCATTCAGTTTAGAAGGAAAGTTTAGAAGGAAACACGTGGTAATAAAAGGGACTATGGGCCCAGCGTGGTGACACACACCTTGATCCCTGTGACTTGGGAGGCTGAGGCAGGAGGATCTAAGTTCAAAGCCAGCTTCAGCAACTTGGTAAGACAGTGTCTCAAAAAATAATAAGGGCTAGGGATGTAGCTCATTGGTTAAGCACCCCTGGGTTCAGTCTCTGGTACCAAAACCAAAAAAGATGCGACTATGGAAAAGGTAAGCCAGGAACAGTATTCTTCCAGAAAAAATACTAAAATATACTGTAAACCCTTAGTTCATATTCTGAGATTTTTATTTTTTTTTAGTTGTTGATGGACCTTTATTTTATTCATTTATTTATATGTGGTGCTGAGAATCAAACCTAGTGCCCCACACATGCTAGGCAAGCAAACGCTCTGCCACTGAGCCATAATCCAGCCCATCTGAGATGTTTTTCTTATGAAAGTTCTAAGTCTTTTGTTGATGAACTCTTTGGAAAGAGCCCAGTAGTTTGGTCATGATATATTTACTTGAAAATAATACATCAAAGGTAAAAATTCTCTTAATTTCAAGTACAACTTGAACTTGGGTAGGATACCACTCATCTGTATGTAGTCATCTATATCTTGATATTTTTGCTTTAATTTTTTAGGTCCACCATTCGAGCTCTGATCAAGAATTTTTCCATTGCCTCTTTTTTCCCTGCTTTCATCACACTGCTGTTTTTTCAGCATAATCGAACAGCCTACGACATTGTAGCAGGAACCATTGTGGTAAAAAGAAATGGGGTCAGATGATGTCCCAGAAAACCCTGAATTCCACTCTTTGGAATAATGACAAGACTAAATTATGTGTCAAGGCCATCAGTATCCCTGGGTAAAATTGATTTAGAAATTAAAGCAGTCACTTCAGTGTGATACAGGTGACTGTTTTGAAAGTATTGATTTTACTTGAATGCCAAAGAACTTTTCCAGAAGAAAAACATAGTAAATTCAAGTGTTAAAAAATTTTTAGATCAACAAGGCCAGTGGTTTCATAATCAACAACGGACAATATATACTTTCTTTAGATCTAAGGCATTAGAATTTGTTAAAAGCATTTTCAGCTTTGAAATCTCCAAATGAAACTTTAAAATTTTTATTTTGGTTTATCCCAAAATGATGGAAGAAGTCCAGTTGTGTTTTGTAAACACCTACTTAGTTTATCTTTCAGTTAACACTTCTTGGGGAAATGGTTCTTTGTTTGGGTGTGGGAAGGGAGGGAGTGAGAACACAAATTGGCTCTTCACTCACCTCCCTTGCCAGCAGGTGTTGAGTCAGCTGCAGTGTTTTTGAAAGGGGCAAGTGAGGCAGGCCTAGCAGTTCCTTGCCTGAAGTTTCCAGTCTGTGCTGTAGTTCACTGCAGTAACGGTGTAACTCTGCAACTATTCTTAATGCTTAAACATGTGTTTAGGGGCAAATTTTTCATAATGATGAAAAAGTATTAAGTCGTATTGCTATATTATCACTGATTTTTTTAAATGAGAAAAGGTAAGTTAGTGATTGTTTATAAGGGCAGGGGGTGTAAATTTTCACTGTAAATTTAAAACATACAGTTCATGTGCAAGTATTTTCAGTGCCCTCCAAAACTCACTACGACTATGTGGGGAAAACTTCTATCAAAATGTTGCATATTTACTATAAAATTTGTGTGCAGCATGAAGAAAGTGTTAATGCTTTTCAGTGTTGAGTGTAACTTATATTTATATACTTCATACTCACATAGTAGTAGTTCCTTTCCTCTTCTTATATAGTTCCATGACTGTTGAGACATCAAGAGTTAAATAAATCACCTTAGTTATTTCATGAGTAACTCTAAATGCCAGTAGCCTGTGAAATGCTAGCAATTTTCCCATCCTGAACTTCTCTCTCCAAAGCAAGGGAGACATGATCTCCAGACATCATTTCAGCTGCTTTCAGCTCATTTTGGGCCTGCTTGGGATGGAGTTGTAGGGGAAATGTGAAGCAAAATAATACTTTTGTGTATTGCCATTTTACTTTACTCTGCTGAAACAAAGTCATGGGGTTTTGTTCATGTTTGTGTGTGCTTTTGTTGTGTGTTCCAGTTAGCTGTGTTGAGAGAGATACCCGAACTATTTATAATTTTTTGATTCTTAGTCATTTTCTCCAACTCTGACACTATTTTCCAAAAAACACTAAACTGTACTGTACAGTTTAAAATTAGACTGCTTAAGGGATCAGTCTAGGCTTTGTTCTTGGTATTAAAGTTATAGCAAACCCAAGATATTCTGTTATCACTGTTCAATTTTTAAAGTAGATTTTTCTTTTGATATTTAAAACTGTGAAAGTAACATTTAAGTGTAGAAACTTTGACAGTGTCCTTAGTAATACGTGTTTATTGTAAAACTTAACAAGATTTATTAGTTAAGTGTGTACAAGTACTAAATAGATGATTATGATTCACTTGTAACCTCTGTGAAGGTTGTTTTATGGCTCTTCACAGGAAAAAGAAAACAAAAAATCTTTTATTTGTATTGAAAATTGGGAAATGTTATACAAACTTAAAATAGTATAGACACTACTGTTGTCACTGATTGGAGAATTCAAGTTTAAATGTCCTTCAGTCGTAACTGTGGAATATATCTTTGACTTGGAATTTCTACTGAAATAAGTTGTCATCAAGGCTTTTTATTTATACAAAAAAAAAAATAGTTCAGTTTAATTAGCTATGGTTAGAGAAGTACAATTTGCTGTAAGTGTGGACTCAAGTTATACTATGTATTCCCATAGGATACACATTAAGTCTTACTTTGCCTTTACAACAAAACCAAAGTCTGTTTCTATTTATGAATTCAGTGCTTAGAGGAAGTACTTTTTCATTCCCAGAGTTGAAAAATGTGACAGAACAATGGGGAAAAAAGAGAACATGGCCCAGTGCCCATTTTCCCTTGTGGCTATGAGGTGGACTCTCCCTTTCAGGAAACCTTTCTATTTGGTATATTTCACTTATATAAGTGATATTGGCTCTTTTCTGTGTCAAAAATCTAATTCTCAAGTTGAAACTCTAGCCTAAAAAGGCCCCAAAAAAAAAAAAAAAAAAAGATTCTTAGTACAAACATTATTTGTCACTTTAAAAGTATCCTGGAATGGCTAGTCTGGCAGGCTGACCACTGTTCATGTTGGGAGGCAGAAGCTGGGCCCTGGGTACACAGTGCCGAGTAGTAGCCTTGCTTTACAAAGACCACTCTATAAAAAAAGAAAGCAAGCCTGCACGTTTGGATGGAAAGTCTTTACTTGCCAGTATTATGAGAAAGTATGGGCCAACTCCGTTAGCACTGGTTCAGTAGTTCTACCTTAATGTTCACCTTCCATCACTCAACGTGTTTAGGATTGGGGGAAAAAAGACATTCTATTTGAGGGCCACTTGTCTAATGTTTTAATGTCTTAAAATGCTAGCAAAATTTAACTCCTACATTAAAAGGATTTGTTCTTGTCAGTGATTTGAGTGTTTTTGCTTACACATAAAAATTTATACTTGGGAATATAAAGGGATTTTTGAGGGGGGTGTAGTATTGAATGTTTTCATTCTACATTTAGCCCTATTAAAAGAGGCTATTGTTTCTTCAAAGAATGTGCCCAAATAAAAGTATTCCTAAAATCTGGCAAGTACCATGTTTAAATTCTTGCCATCTCCCCCCACCCAGTACAAAAGGCCAAAGTCTTCACAATGTTTGCTTGCATGAATGATGTTCCTCATTTCAAACAGTATGTGCACATTAGAGTAGGAATTGACCTGCAGTTTCTGATGTCCGACCAATAAATAAAATCCATCATTCTATTTTTTAATAATTTGTATGCCACCAGTTTGTATTATTTTTCTCAATAAATACTTGTGTCACCAGTGCATCTGTGTTTTGTCTGTTTATTTGAGGTTTGCTAGGGAGACCTTGCTTCCAAGTACCACTTTCCAGGGGCTACTCCAGTGAACTGGGTCATTTTTAGAAATGGGTCTATGAAAACATCATCTCCTCAAGGGATATTTCTTTCCCACACCAGTTACAATCAATCCAGTCCTTAAAGAGTCATTAGCTACCACAGCCATCATATAAGACTATGAGACAGCTGGGCAACTTAAACTCAGTTTTGGTCTTACAAACCCCTCCCAATCTAACCTACACAGACAAGCTAAGGGAACAGATAAAGTATCCACGGGAAAGGCAAAGATATATTCTGGTTTGAACCTGTAGACAATGTGCTGTTAAAAACTTAGCTACTAAGGGCTGGGGTTGTGGCTCAGAGGTGGAACACTAGGTACATGAATAAAATAGAGGTATTGTGTCCACCTACAACAACAAAGCCACTAATTGCACATTTTAGAACTACATTGTCCTTTGAGCAAAGTTTGTAAAAGCTGCTCCATATTATAAGATAAAGTCTCTTGACTGACTTGGTTAGGGTTAGGGAGCAGTGGTGTGTGGACATAACACCCCCATTTCCTCAATGCTACATCAAATTAGTATCCATTAAACACACAAGCTAACCTTTAAAATTTTTCACTGAATTTCAAATTTTAAACAGGCCCCCAAAAGGACATGCCATCAGAATAGACGGAAACATTCTTCCCAGGCTAAACTATTAACAGCCTGGTAACAAATTGTTAAAATGAACAATTTATTTCAGTAAAGAGGGTCACAAGTTTGAGGCCAACCAGGGCAACTTACCAAGACCCGTCTCAAAGAGGGCTAAAGATACAGCTTAGTGGCAAAGCATTAGGTTTGATCCCTGGTACTGAGGAATAAAGATTGGAAATAGTCCCAAGTTCAAATACAGTTCTATAGACACTCAGTTGGGAAGCTGAAAGATCCCATTTATGGGATCTTCAGTATGGATTATTTGTAACTTGTTTAAAAAAGGAACACTAAACATTTCTAGCATATTTTTTGAGAAAAGTAGAAAGCCTGACATGCCTAATTACCTGGGATGGGTAATGGCAAAGAACCAACCTACAAGAGCATTAGGTATTAACTTCCTAGCAGTCACAGACTTCCAGTTACCTCTTCTAGCATTGACTATCACCATTTGACCTCTAAAGAGGTCAAGTATCAAATATGTATTATTAATTATAAATGGATGATGGTTGAAGATACCTTAGGTAAGACAAACATCGTTTTATGGAAAACAGAAGTGCTTCTAAACATTATAAAATTTCAGAATTTCAACTCCAACCACCTCAAATTAAAAGCAAGCACATATTAACTGCATTCAAATTGCAGTCTAAAAATACCAAATGCTATTCTAAGAGTTCATTGGGCCACAGGAAAAAAAAGTGATCAGTAAAATAATAATTTAGTAATTTAAAAAATTACAGAAAAGGACCACTAAAGTTTTTGAAAATTGCTTTAGATACATATCCCTCTATGTATCTAAATGATACTATGAATAAACACTGTTCAATCACCTATCAAGGAAGATATAATACAAACAAATGGTTGTGTGTGTTTATTTTCAACTTTAAAATATGAAGATCTATGTGCAAATAGGCAAGACCCCCAGCACCAGACAGGCAGGGTGCCTCTTTCATGCTGTCAACTCAGACCCTTTCCTCTCTACATTAAATATACTCTCTGGGATTTCTAACTGACCACTGCTGACTTTTTCTTTAATTAAAGTTCCTTTCCATGGCTACTGTGTACCTTCATTATGAGTTAAAACTCTTTAACAAAAAGTGCTTCATAAATTTTTATTGATGGCATTTATCCCATGGTTTAACATGTTAATTATACTGTAATAAACATGGCTTTAATATTAAACTTTTCCTTATTATCCAAAGTCACCACAGTCCATTTCAGTAAATATAAAAATATATGCTTAATACTTTGTACAATACTGGTTTTTGGTCCAAACAAAACTGGATCAGAAAAGCCAATAAATTCAACTTTAAGTATCCCCAATTTTTTTTTTAAAGATTTCTAAATGGATTTAGGCAACTTTGAATAATGGGATTTACATAATAAAATCTGAGACAAGACTAAACAAACAAACAAAAATGTCTAACACAAAATTAAAATTTCAAGTTCACAGATTTATGTTATGCCAAAAAAGTACAGAAACAAAATTATATTTACAGAAGTTTCATAATAAAATAATGAAAAAGGCAAGACAGGTGATAGAAGAATGAAAATGTAGAAATAGCATATAATTATTAAATGGACGATGAACTAGATCTAACAAGTCCTTGGCATGGACCGTTCTTTAATCAGGCTTTCTCTATCAGAAAATCTTAGTGCACAACACACCCAACTCACTCACTTCACACGTACACCAGCACAAACTCGGCATAGAGATCATTCATTTCAACGTCCTCTAATCTATACAGAATTCCTCAGATATAATTACAAGTTCAATGCGTTCCACAAACGCTTATCAGCGCACATAGCGGTGCAGACGAAGAGGGTCTATACAAAGCCATTCACCGTGCAGGCTCTATTCCTGGGGACAGCCAGACTATGCCAAAATCAGTGAATAATGTGCTGAATCATAAAATATTTTTGCTGAAGAATCAGTCACCAGTCTAGCTATTATTTTTTTTAAAAAGGGGGGTGGAGATTGATAGAGGTGGGAGTGGAGCTTCCGTAAAGAAAAAGAGGAGGAAAATTCCAAAATTAAAGAAGTCCTTAGGCAGATGTGACTTCAGACGAGCCCAGTCTGGAGTACAATCCAGTATCTGAAAGAAGGGCACCAGCTGTAGTTAAAACTGTTGTGTGCAACACCACTGTGACCTTTATTTCTTGCGCCTAACAGCAGTCTTTATTTTGCGAGCAGGAACTGAAGTTCCAGAAGAGGAGAACATATTTTTCCCATTTGACCTGTGGGGGAAAAAAGTTCATAATGTGACATGATGCTCAATAAAAAAATATTAGAATCATAATAACTTTTTACATGACCAGAAACAGGGAAAAGAGAGCAGGAAAGACACTGTGAAGCAAATACATTTTCCACTTTATCTGACACACTACTACTACTACAACTAATATTTTTTTCTCAGGCTATAAATCTCCAAAATTAAAACAAGGCAAATTGGTGTTGGAGAATATATTAATTTCACCCAAAGTATATTGCATCTGAACGACTTTCAGGAAGCAAAACACACGCATTCATACACTCTTGACCTTCACTTGAATATCAATTCTTCTTACCCCACTGTGAAAGCTGCTGTAGGCTGGTTGAATGGAAAGCCCCCTGAGCCTGAAGGCTGGGCAGAGGCTGCAGGCGTGCTAGGATTTGCACCAAATGTGAACACTCCTGATGGGTTGTTGTTTGTGAAATTGAAATTTGTAGTGCTGCTGCCAAATTGGAAACCGGAACCTATAATAGTTGAAGCAGAAATACTTCATTAAAGGAAAAATAATAGTTTTTCTTCAGTAATGATTCTGACCTCAACATATGAAAACATGTAAAGAGTTAAGATCTCTTATGATTATATAATCTACAGAAAATTAAAATATTTTCTCTGACACCAATTGGTATCTCCAACAAGTGAAACAATTTGGCCTTGACCAAGGAGAAAAGGGCAGAGTACACAAACAGACAAACATTCAGGTCTATCTTCTTTGAAAAGTACATTAAAATAAGAGGAAAGGGGAATGACCAGGTACAGTGATGCTTGCTGGTAACTTCAGCAGGAGTCTGAGTGAGAAGGATTGCCAAGTTCGAGGCCAGCAAACAAACAAGGACAAGGATGACAACAAAGAAAACCATCAGAAAGAATGTGGATGGTTTTTAGAAACAAACTCTAACACCAAACCAAAGTTTAGTCTTTGGAGAGGTCTCTGGAGCAGGGGACATGACACCAAGTCAAAGGTGACCTCAACCCATCCTCCCTGACCCAGCTCCCAGAACACTGGCAAGCAGGAGGATCCCTGTTACCCTCTAAGCAGATGACTACAAATATTTTCTCTGGGGAATTTAACAAACTAAGATGAAAAACCTAAAGATACTAACATCCAGGTGTTTATAATAATAATAATGCTAGATAAATCAGATAAACCTACAATAAAACTGAAGAGGCATACTCTTCAGCAGTATGTAAAGGATTTAAGTGGTATTTAGGTATCCTACACTCTTACAACTATTAGCAGACAGCCAAGGACCACCAGATATTTGGTGACAGTATTAACACCAAAACAAAAACAGAAAAAAGCAATCTGGGGAAATAAGCAGGAAAGTGAAACCTGAAGAAAAACCAGTAACTCAGTATCACTAACATCTCAAGGGATAACAGAAAACACTCTATCCATGAAACAAAACCAGAGAAATAAAAGAAACAGCCAGAAAACAAATATAAAAAAATAATTCAAAAAATAAAAAGTAATAATACTAAAGGTAAAATCTCAAAAGAAGGGACAAGAAAACGTTAAAAAAAAAAAAATCTCTTGAGAAAGTACAAAAGACAAAAGTCATGCTTAAAGGAACTCCTGAGGTGATGGTAAGAGAGCACAAAGCCACCACTGTAGAAGATGCTGGGCTAGGAAGCCTAGTGGAAGAACAGATTCAAAAGAAAATTTTTTCAGATGTTAATAAATAGTTAATGGCTTTAAAAATACTGAGGAAATAGTTATACAAATTCAGGAAGAGTTTAAACTTTAGTTATAAGTACAAAGAAAATGTTAAAAGAGCAGGAATCATTGATGTCAGAGGCAACAAAATTTTGAATAGGAAAGAAAATCACAGCATACCACACAGCTAGCTCACCAATATACAGTATTTGCATTATCAGAATACTGGCCCAATCATACAGTATCTCTATTGGGATAGAGAGAGATGTTACCCGTGTAAAAGAAAGCCAAACTGTACAATTCCACACTACAAAAAAAAAGTCCTGATTAAAATGGTTAATATGTGTCACAAAACGGGAAAAATCTTGCAACATTTATTAACCAATAAAGTATTAATACTAGAATACATAAAGTACCATTACAAACCAATAAGCAAAAGCTAAACAATCAGAAAACGGCCAAAAATACTTCAAGAAGAATCCACAAATGACATTAAATAGAATCTAAATAGAATCCAAATGGCAATTTTTTTCATACAATGGTAAGAGAATGTGAATTGGTGCAATCCATCAACAAAAGTTTCTACTATCTTCTACGTACAAGATACATAGACCTCTTAATCCTGTGACCTCACCCAGGGTTATATACTCCAGAAAAGCATGCATATGTACCCCAAGGTTCATATCTAAGAACATGCAGAGCAGCAATTTCTAATAGTTGAAAACAATTTAAACCTTCATCAACAGTAAATGGAGGGGCTGGGGTTGTGGCTCAGCAGCACAGCGCTCGCCTAGCTCACCCAGCACTTGCTAGCACTTGCCAGGCCCTGGGTTTGATCCTCCGCACCACATAAAAACAAATTAAAAAAAATAAAGGTATTGTGTACAACTAAAAAATAAATATTTAAAAAAAAAAACAGTAAATGGAAACACTGTGGTATATACATACAATGCAGGAGTGATAATGAACACACTAAATGCAATCACATGAACGAACCTTACAAACCAAAGAGAGAAAAATAAAAAAAACAAAAGATTGCATACAGTAAGATTCTATTCATATAGATTAAAAAATCAGACAAAACTATATTTCCTAAAGATGCATATCTGTAAACTTTTTTTTTAAAGTCCAAAGAACAATGATTACCAAACACACACACACACACAGATCACAAAAGAGCGAAGTGGAAAGGAATGTGATCAAAATGGGATCTCTAAGGGGCTTCCAGGTGGTGGTTACACAAGTATTTGTTTCAGTGTTACACTGTTCCATTTGTTTTACCCCCTTCTATAAATGAGATTACATTTCATAATAAGAAAAAAAAAAGTGCAATTCTGAGAAAATATATGATTAAAATACAGCATGATCAGTCATATTTAAAAAGTCATAGAAACTTCTGTTTAAATATGCAAGTCACCCTGTGCACTGTGGCCACATGCCTGTAATCTGAGTGGCTCGGGAGGCTGAGACAGGAGGATCACAAATTCGCAAGAGCAAGGTGCTAGGCTATTTGGTGAGACCCTTTCTAAATAAAATACAAATTAGGGCTTAGGGATGTGGCTCAGTGGTCCAGTGTCCCCGAGTTTAATCCCTGGTATTCAATAAATAAATAAATATGCAAGCAAGTAAGCAATCCCTAGTACCCAATCAATTAGTCAATCAATAAGCAAGCAAGCAAGTCACATGGAAAGATTAGTATTAATTATCATCAAAGTGTCATGAGACAATAAAGTAGGCCTATCCAAGGAGAGTAATAGAATCGAGATATAACTCCCTGTAGTAAATCCAATCACAAGGAGAATCAGAAAACAAAGCTCAAATTAAAACTAGAGAGCCTCCAAATTCGGAGCTGAGGAGAAATGAGATGGAATGAACCCCATTTGTAATACTTTAAAAATGCTGTTACTGAAACTTGGGAATGCTGTTTACTGGTAAATATAAACAATATTCTGCCAAGTACCCTAAAGAACTGACGTACATGTGGATTCAAAGTTTGAAGGACAGCAATATTTTTAAGACACACAGACTCCAAGTATGACACAAGCCACACTATTGTACAAACTTACTGGGATTAGGAGCTGCTCCAGAGCCAAATGCTGACTGACTAGGCTGTTGTCCAAACACAGGAGGCTGGCTGCTACTTGACACTGTTCCAAAAGTAGGTGGTGCAGGCTGAGACCCAGCAGAAAACAATGTTGTCGAAGATGATATAGATCCAAAGCTTGGGGGATTGGGCTGGCTGGCACCTTGACTCTGTCCAAATGTTGGGGTCTGGTTAGCACCAAATGCTGGACTGGCAGATGGTGCTGGAGGCCCAGTGCCAAACACAAAGGAGGACCCTGGAGGCCAAAGTAATGTGTAAATCATCAAGACGGTCACTACGGTCAGTCCTCAAAAGATTCCATAAACCCTCAAAGTCCATCCTTCTTTTCAGATGCTTACCTTGATTCAAAACAAGTTGTAAGTAAAGATTGAGACTACAACTCTACTCTTATGTACTAAAACAGAATCCACATAAACAGAAATTTCAATTAACATGAATGAAACTCCTCCACCTCATAGCCAAATTTTTTTGGTAAAGGGATACAACTAAAAAGATAAATCTCCTGGGCCTGGGGCTCAGTGGTTGAGCGCTTACCTAGCACATGCGAGGTGCTGGGTTTGATCCTCAGCACCACATGGAAATGAATAATAAGTAAAGATACTGTGTCCAACTATTACTTAAAAAATATAAAAAGATAATCTTCTGCCAGAAATTCAATACATGAAGAAATAATTACTTGATGCTGTATATACATGTACATATAGAATTCATGAGAACTGAATTCTAATAAAACCACCACCACTGATTACTTATAACTTGACATTTCAAAATGAAAACTCAGAAAAATTAATTAAATTCTTGCAAAGGTTAGAAAAACTGTTGCCAAGAATTAAACATACTCAACCTGAACACAAATTGTACACTATTCTATACAGTAAATGAGTACAACATCCCAGGCACAGATGACCAAAGGCACACATGCCACTGAAGAATGCTGACAGCCTGCTATATTATTTGCTAAGAACAGACATTTTTGTATTCCAGCCAATCTAACTACACAATGTGTTATGTACCTGCAGTGGTTGTAGTTCCAAAGCTGAAACCAGAGGTTGCAGTACTATTACTGCTGGCTCCTGGCCCAAAGACAAATGGGGTAACCACTGTAGCTGTGCTGGATGTGGTTGCTGGTTTGCTATCCTGAGAAAACAGCAAAGACTGAGATGTACTGGATTCAGCACAGTTACCAAAAGCGGAGCTGCTCACAGGATTGCTGACCTGTCCAAACACAAAGGCAGGCACAGGTGGATTGGAGGAAGAAGTGGAACTACCAAATATGCCACCACCAGCTGAAGTGGCTGGTGTACTTGAACCAGAGGAATTATTGTTCAAGAAACTAAAAACTGGCTTTG
The DNA here is from genome assembly GCF_001458135.2 of Marmota marmota marmota. Classification (NCBI taxonomy): domain Eukaryota; kingdom Metazoa; phylum Chordata; class Mammalia; order Rodentia; family Sciuridae; genus Marmota; species Marmota marmota. The sequence continues at coordinate 13,032,427 of NW_025999913.1, forward strand.
CTGCTCCTTGATCTGTAAGACAAAATTAAGAAAACAACATTAATACTTAAGTACAAATCATCTCAGAAGGCATTTCCTACACTACAATCTTGGAATTCAATAGTTTTAAAAACTAGAAGCTTGTATTTATATAGATTTATTCACAGAATGATCATCTATTAATTCTAAATTTTGAAAAATATCTTTTCTTTTATAGCTTATAGATATTTCCCCCCACAGGAAGGCTTTTGGCATTCAAGACTTAAAAAATAGATATATTATCCCTCAAATCCAAATATAAATTGATACTGTGTTTGGAGAACAATCCAGATTAGCTGTACTTTTATGTGTTTGATTTCGCAATTTACGTTGAAGTATGCAGTAGAACAACTTCAATTTATCCAAAAGGATTGCTAGTTCTCCCAGCACTATTTACCTCTTACTAACCAATTTGCAATGCTATCTTTATATATACTGTTTCCTCTGATCTTACTGTCATTAGACTGTTTTCATTATTTTAATGTCACATACAGTTTCATAGTAGGACACCCCCGTCTGTGTGCCTGCCCTTCTCCCCAAAATTTCTAATGTTGTTTTCCCTTCCATGTACATTTCAGAACCAGCATAGCTTATAAAGCTCCACAAAAGTTCCTCTAAGAATTCATGTTAAGGGATGTGGAGTAGCTACTCTCAGGAACAAGCACGTCTTTAATGATTACTCAATTATTCTGCATGCTATAAATTCCGCTGATGCTGTAAAATACAAAATTAGAAATGTTAGAAAACACAAATGAGACACGCTATACCACTATTATTGCTGACTTAAAGGAAACCTGATGGTTTTTATGTGGTGACCCTCAATACCTAATAGAGGACTTTTTACTATTTCAATGTTTTCAGTTCCAATACTGCACCACTAGTCAAGGCAGTTCACAGTGTCCTATGGGCATTAGTAGGATTTATAAAAAGCGGAGCCTGTTGGCTCACTTTCATGTTGGCTAACAGGAGGGTGGTTAAAAGCATTTACTATAGTCTAGGGATTGCATGACCAAATTTGATTAGATCTGCTTTGTTCCTTTTCAAAAGAGTAATTTTAGTTGTGATTTTCTTTGTAGGTTGCTTTTAAATTTCCAAGAAAATATCTAATAGAAAAAATTGCTTGCAACTATTTGATGAATTCCACATTATTTAGGTTCTTGTTTTGAGTATTTTCTAATTTATTGTTAAAAAGTGTTACTAATGGGTTTTTAAATTATACCTTGCATGTCTGAAAGACCTGTATTTTGTCTGGATAAATTCGGCTTATTACAGAATTCTAAGTCCAAAACCATTTTTATTTTGAGGGCACTGCTCTTTTGTTTTTTTACTGTTTGATGCTGGCAAAGGAGAAGTCTAATGTTACTCTGATACCTGTTTGTTTATGGCAAACAGCTTTCCTCTTTGGAAGCGTTCAGAGTTTCGGCTTTGGTGTCCTAAAACTCTCTGATCTTTGTCAATTAGTATGGACCTTTCCTTTTTTTTTTTTTTCCTCCTGGTACTGGGGATTGAACCCAGGGCCTTGTGCATGCAAGGCAAACACTCTACCAACTGAGATATACCCTGAGCCCACCTTTCCATTTTTAAGACAGGTCTTTCTTTATATCTAGAAAAACTTCTGTCACTTACTTGACATCTCCCGGGTACTGTTCTCATCTTCTAAGAACTCCTATTTTAATGGAACTTACTGAAGATCTAGTTTATATCAATATCGATTTTTGCAATGTGTTCTGAGAAATTCCATTTCACAAATCTGATTATCACCTGTGTTCTTTCTGCTACTAAATCCATATAATGGCTTTAAGTTCAATAACCATGCTCTTTACTTTTAAAAATGCCATTTTTATTTCTTTTTCTTCAGGACTTTTGTTTCAGAATTGTCTCTGTTTTCTCAGGATTTAATTATATTTCTAGGCTGTGTTCCTTAAACGTCTGATGATAAATGTTAACTATTTGTAACTGAAGGACTTCACATAAAAATCATACAATATTTCATAAGCTTATTTAAAATACCTACTTTTCTAGATAGTATAATGCCAATTCTGGTTATAAAAGCCCAAGTAGAAGGCCCAATTATGAGGGAGAAAGACAAAGATACACTATTATGAGCTTTCCATTAGAGCTGTTATTTCTTAAAATTAGACCTGCAGTTAACTTCATTAGAATCATGAGGGTTTGGAGTAATTAAAACTGAAAATCCCATCTGTCCTCTATAGCTAGTACTCTATCAAGCATGTTCTATGTAACCATTCCTTGACCTACTGCATTTATGGAAATATTAAAGACCCTTGTAAAAATTTTCTAATATTTACCAACTGTAGTATTGGTTTGAGCTCCAAAAGCAAATGTAGACTTTGCTGGTTGATCAGATTCCTTCTCAGATGGTTTTGTCATACTGAAACTAAATGTTGACTTTGAAGAACTCTCATCTTTGGTTTGCTCTGAATTCCCAAAGGAAAACACTGGTTGACACTTCGGCTCTTCATTGTCAGCTTTCTTCCCAAAAACCAGAGAAGTAGAAGTGACGGGCTCTTGTTGCTTCTCTTCTGTCCTTCCCAAAACGAACATGGAGGCAGAAGGCAGAGAGGAAGGTTCCATGTTGCCAAAAGTGAACCCTCCCTTGGTTGTAGGCATTTCTTCCTTTTTAGCTTCTGTCATTTTACAAGTGAAAGGAGCCACTGAGACACTCTTGGTTTCTATGGTTCCAAAACTGAAGCTGCTCTTATTCTCAGAGGTCACCACAGTTTCAGTAGCAACAGGGGTAGGGTTAATAACACCCGTACCAAAGCTAAAGCCTGCAGGTGAAGATTTAGGCAGTTCCTCTTTCTTTTCTTGCTGCCCAAGATTAGACACTCCAAACTGAAATGAAGCTGATGAAGCTGGGTTGCTTGAACCAGAAGAAAGTCCAAATTTAAAATTATCATTCTTACTGTCTTTTTTAACTTCTTCAGGTTTAGAATCTGATGAAACTCCAAATTTAAAATCTCCAGTAGGTTTAGAAAATTTAAAGCCTTCACTGATGGGGTTTATAGATCCAGAGTCAGATGATACACAAGGCCCAGAAGATGATGGGATACCAAATTTGAAGGGCGTAGTTGATGGATTCAAAGACGAGGATGATGTGCCAAAGCCTTCAAAAATATAAGACGCCACAAAGACACTGAATCAATGCACTCATCCTTTCACAATGTAAACATTAAAAGCCAAAATGACATAAAAACAACTTTGAAAAGGCCTACTTTGAGGAGTATTACCATTGGTAAAATAAAATATGAACCAAACTGACAAATACTCAGTATAAAACTTATATCTCAATCCTCAACTATACTGATCTGCCACTTTCCATCTATGGGAATGGCAGAGATCAAAAAGGTTTGATAAAGTTTTTAGTGGTGATGACACTGGGAACATCCAACACTCTATTGTAGATCAAAGTATAAACCAGCACGAGCAATGTGGGATGAGCAATTTGTCAATATTTAACAAAAATTATACCCTTTTACCCCAGAAATTCCATAGCTAGGACTTTGTTTTAAAGACAAACTAAGAGGCATGCAAAATAACATGCAGTCCAGGCAACTGCTAAAGAATGAAAAACAAATATGTCCAAAATAATCCATAATAAATCAAGAAGGCAGAAAGAAAGTGAGGTAAACAACTTTTTCTTACAAGGTAGAGGGAAATCAGAACACAAATAGGAGCGTGTTTGCTTAGAATGGGTATAAAGAAATTAGAAGATTAAAAAAGGCCACAACTATCACCTTTGGGAGGATGAAGATTTGGAAAAATAAAAAATAGCAACAAGAGAGCAACTTTTCACTGTGAATCTTTGTCACAATTTTCTTTTAACTGTGAATGTTCCTTACTTGAGCGTTTAAAAAATTTTGGCAACAATAAACAAGAAAAATTAAATGACCTGAAGCAATATTCATAAAGATATAGTATTAAACTGAGAAGATCAAAATCGGTCTCTTGCTGCTTTCCTAAAGCTGAAGAATCTAAAAATACAGTGCAAGGTTCAAAGAGAACCATTAAAAGTTGCTAAGATATGCATATATTACTTACCCATGAGTAAATTAAAAAAAAAATCAGCCACACTTTTTATAAGCCCTCCTCCTCAGATCTCCCCCTTTAATGATTACCCACCAACCTCACCTTTCATTAGGAGAAACTCAATTGGAAAACTACATGAGAATCTTAGGCAAGTGGCCATATACCTGCTCTCTACACTACTAAATAATACTGACAGAATGCTAAAAATAAAGGGGCCAAAAATAGGAACTAATTACTTCTTTCTATGGGCAGATTTAAAATATGGTGGTCACTGAACCACAGGCAGAGAATGTGGTAAAGTAAATGTGGAGCAACAGCTAAAAAATGAGGTTAAATGGCATGGAAAACAATGATCTTCCAAATCAACCAGATGCAATGGTTTTCAAAATGACAGTGGTATTTCATTAGTCATCCAATTAAATGTTGACTGTGGCCCACTAAAAGAGAACAGAAAACACCAGGGTACTGCATATATTATTATTTTGTAAAAATGTTATTTCAATCATATAGACAAATATGATGTGCGTATGATGAGACAAAATATAAAAGTTCATATCTAACTTTGATTTTTCAGTCAGAAGAGTTAGAAAGCTGCTGGGAGCCATTAGCCAAATAGGTATGACAATTTTCTTGCCAGCGTACCCCATGTTGCTTAGTGGAAGGACTCGTGGAAATAGGACATTTTGCAGTGACATTGCAGTTAGGTGACCTTGCTCAAGGACCAGGGCGGATTAGGGTGTTCCCCGTTTAGGATAATGGGGTTTAGGGCGTTCCCGGTTTAGATTCCAGGTTTAAGGTTTAAGATTATTCCTGCTGGGAATAGGGCATATCCTGCTGCCTGTTCCCCTTGAGTTCTCACGGGATTCAGACAGTATTTTTTGGGAGACAGAAGCCCAGTGGATGTGGATTTGGGCAGAGAACGTGGATTTCCCCAGAATGTGTTTGTAGACGGCTGGTGTGAGTTCGGGAATAAAGAGTTGCTGTTTGAATCTACAAGCTGTGTGGTGGCTCGTGATTGTGTGCCCAGCCAGACTGCGGCAGAAAGCCACCAGTCTGAGGCAAATCAGAAAATAAGAGAAAGCTTGGGTTTTGTTTGTTTGAGTACTGGGGACTAAGCTCAGGGGCGTTTTACCACCAAGTTACATTCTCAGCCCTTGTATTTTCTATTTTGACAGAGGGCCTTGCTGAACTGCTCAAACTTGAGATCCTCCTGCCACGATTATGGTACTCTTTTTAATTCCTCCATATTCCCACCTTGTCAACTTACTCTCTTACAGATTAAAATCTTTCTCACTTCTCCCTGACTGGTCCTTCTGATATTAAAATTTCTTTTTTCCCCCAGGTTTATCAAACTTTTGACTGAAATGTGTACATAATTAACAAAATATTCAAGAGTTCATTTTCTGGGTCATATGCTGGGGAACCAAAGCCCAAAGCTATATTACCTATATATAATAAGGTCGTAGGTCTGTATAAATAAGAGTGTGTTAAATAAGAGTCGGAAAACTCATCTAGAGAGTTAACATTTAAAAGCAACAACCATGTAAACGTATGATTATGTAACAATGAATACCACCATTGCAGACATCTATAATGCACCAACTTTAAAAAATGAAAAATAAAAACACTACTCTTTCAATAACAAGAGGTCATAATGATCTACAACTAATTTGACTTAATAATTCAGATATATGTGAATTAAAAAGATCTAAGGATAATATTCCATTTTATATGAATTTAATAGAGAATGAATAACTTTTTAAAAACTTCACCTGTTTGTAAATACTGCACTTTAAAACAGCATTGTAAAGAGGCATTCCATTATCTTACCTTTAAACTCAGCTTTCGTGCCTGGCTTTGCACTTTCACATGCAACACACTTGCTAGAGTCGGCTTTATTCTGGACTAGGCACACTTCACAGTCCCAGCTTCCCTCGGGTTTTTTGAACTTGTCCAATCCTAGGCAGCCTCCAGAAGACAGAGAGACAGGCACAGTGCTGCTACTTGAAGCAGGTATTGAACTTCCTAAAAAGTAATAGGGAAACTCATGAAAATTTAACTATATTGTGTCAGCATCTTAATGATATTTTTAAGTGTTCAATGTTTATTAACTTTTCATATTAAGAAACCGAACATGCCAGAAAAAAACTCTAATGATCAGCTTGCTCTAACCTTGCTTAGTGATGAATTCCTTAACCTCAAATTTGAATTGTTGTGATTTAAAAAAAAAAAAGTCATGCTCTCAAATTAAGAGGCTAAAAGGACGATGATGGCTAGCTGGGATCCTGAGGCAGAAGGATCCCAAATTCAAGACCAGTCTTAGCGATTTGGACCCTGTCTCAAAATACAAAACAAAAAAAAGACTGTAGATAGGTAAGATTTCATCAATAAATGGCCCCTGGGTTCAATCTTTAGTATTGAAAGGTCAATTTCTTAAATAGCACCGTGTTTTTAAGACACAAGATGCAAACTATAGGCAATACCCTAACACAAAAAATACATAGCCATATACCATATTCATTGTAAGATCTCAAGGCACAAGTCTCTGCATTTGAAATGATTGTTTTTGCACAGAAAACAATCATCCACTTTACAATTCAACCCTACACTCCATTACATGCTAACCATTTATTAAACACCAGAATATAGTTGGGTTCTGGGAACATCAAGTTGAGTAAAATAACATTTAATTCCTAAGGTAGAGAAAAATTAAACAAACTCATGGCAGCACCATCATCATGTGATAAATGACTTAAAACAAGTGTACAAAGGAGGAAGAAATGATGAAGAAGCATGGAAGGATTCCCAGAGATGATAATTACATCTTTTAAGCAGAACCAGCATGTTTATGGGTAAAGTGGCTTGGGAAGAAGGGCTCGCCCAAGCACAAGGTATGAAGACATAGCAAGAGAGCCCGGCCATTCCTTCTACCACCACCACTTCTCTAAATGGTTGCAACTGTTGTCGATTCTCCCAATTAACTAAATAATTTCTATATTGTATAGGCATGTTCTGTTTTGTTTTCTTGCTAATACAACTGCTCCCTGGGTTCCATTTCTGGTCCACTGTCCTGTCATCTACTCTAGTGGTCTTAGACAACAAAATGACAGTTTCTTAATCTGTACCTGCCTCCCACACTTGTCTTCTGAGCTGTCACTGTAGTCTTTGTTGGTGGTTCTGCTAATCCACTTGGTTAGTATGTCTAAATGGCTCCTTCTCCCTTAAATATTTCTCAAATTTATTTCAATCTTTCTCTGATACTTCCACTATTCTGGTAAGTTTCCCCCTCATCTGTTGTTGAAATCCATTCTCCTCAGAGGCAATTACTGTCATGCAGTTTTGTTTTTCCTCTGATTGCTCCTTTAAAAGATTAACTGTGCAAGTTTTATTCCTACCACTTCCTAAATTAGCAGTTAGTTTGGGCTGCCTTCTCTATTTACTCCACTCACCTCTATTCCCATGACTTTGATAACTTCAAATAACAAAAGACTCCCTCATCTTATCTCCAGCTCTGAGGGTCAATGATCCATATCAGCATATCCAAAGGGCTCACATGTATTTATGTCAAAATCAGCAACTTGAAATTAACATGCCTTCCAATGTACATTATTCTATATCCCTCCCTCCTAGATTTGATTCCCTTAGTACACACAATCATTATCTATTGCATGTTATTCATAGGACTAAGAATATTACAAATTCTATTGGCATCAAATCCATTAGCCAAAAACCTAGAGTGATTTATCAAAAAAATACAAATTTGAGTCATTCCTATGGTGAAAATGATCATTCATCATTTTCTGGATAAAGTTCAAGTTCTTTTGTACCTCTATAAGACTCCTTTGTTCATGGGTAAAAGTTCCCTTACTGAGGATTCAAAGTTTTATTACTCTTTTGTCAATTTAATCAATTCTGGTTTCCTCAATGTATCAAAGACTTTAGTAAGGAAATGATGCCAGATGGGAAGAAAAAGCTATTTCGGAATGAAGACTCTGAAAACTTAGTGTTGTGGAGATATCCGGCATGAATTAGAAATATGGCTCAAGTGCTGAGGCAAAGAGTGTGGCTAGTAACGCAGCTTCACTTTACAAACACAAAAGGAGGAGCTGGGGCTGTAGCTTAGTGGCAGAGAGCTTGCCTTGCACATGTGAGGCACTGGGTTTGATCTTCAGGACCACATAAAATAAATAAATAAATAAAGGCAAACAAATAAAATAAAGGCATGGTGTCCATCTACAACTATAAAAAAAAAAAAAAACCACACACACACATACACACAAAAGGACACATCCATAAGTAGCACAATAAAAACAGGGAAGTATAACTGTCAGAACATTCATGTTCTATTCATATCTACATCACTATATCTGTATCATAAAATTATATACTAGTATTACAAAACAAGCAAAGAGTCACTTCCAAATGAATTAAGATGTGAATCTTCAGTACTCAATTTTGAACAGAGAAACAGAAGAAACTCAATTAACTCCATTTTTCTAGCTGTTAGAATTTTTTGCATTAATATTTCAAAAATCTACTATCGCTGCAACATTGCTGACAAACAGCATGTGACTACAGGTATCAATACTGCTCAGCTACAGCCTTTTCATAGAGCGTCAGTGTTCACCCCTTAAAGAAACATCCCTATAAATGACAAAATTATCTTTATTTCTACTTAGAGAAAGAGAAAAATAACATTTTATTCTGTGAAGATTTGAGAGAGACTGCCCCATTCTGAAAGCTTTCAACATCTACATTACGCAACATTGAACATTATCAGGAAGGGGGCTGGGACTGTAGCTCAGCGGTAAAGTGCTTGCCTCGAATGTATGAGGCACTGGGTTCGATCCTCAGCACCACATAAAAATAAAGATACTGTATGTTCATCTACAACTAAATAAATATTTTTTAAAAAAGAAAGAAAATTATCAGGAAGAGCAAAAAGCTTCTAATAAAAGCACATGGAAAATGGACGTCAGAGTATATGGTGGACACACAACCTATCCAAGCAAACATGAAGATCTAGCCCCTATCAAGTCATTTTAACCTCAAGATGGTTTAAAAAAAAAAAAAAATCAACATATGAGGAAATGCTCATCTTGAACCATTTAAAATACTGAGATTGTTCTTAGCTGTTTTTACAGAATAAATTAAAACACCCTACTAAAGTAATGAGTAAAATTATTCCATATAGCCATAAACGTACCTGGTTTCTCAGAAGTGCAGGACACGCATTTGTTGTCTTCTGCATTGTTAGAAACACAGCAAACTGGACACTCCCAAGACCCCACAGGCTTTTTGAATTTATCTCCAAATCCTAAAGAACCAGATGCCACAGTGCAGCTGGAAGATGACGCAGCCATGGTCCCAGCACTTTCTGAAACCACTGTCAATGTGAGCACACGCTTCACACCAGTGCCAGGTTTCGGTGTTTCACAGGCTACACATTTCATTGCTTCCGGTTTATTTTGCACTAAACAGGTGTCACAATCCCAAGTTCCTGGTTTAAATTTGTCTCCAAAGCCTGTAGCCGACACAGAAAGAGTTGCTTTGCCACTTTTGGTTGGTGTCCCACTTCCAGTTTGTTTGGCAGTTTCCCTTGATGGCAATTTTGCTGCTTGACAGGCTATGCACTTGTTGTCTGTAACTTTGTTCTGGAGTAGACACGTATCACACTGCCATGATGATCCACCCTTTAAATTCTCCCCAAACCCAATTCCACTCAAAGAAAATGTACTTATTGCTGGTCTTGTATAAACTACTGGGCTTGTTGTGGTAGACTGAGCAGCAAGAGGATCTACCTTTGGCGATGTGAAACCTACAATGGAGAAAAAGAGCAGAGAGTTTTTAAAAAGAGAAGTTTTCCAATCAAAACGTTAACTGCAACATTATTACAGAGGAAAAAAACATCTAACTTCTTGCAAAGTTACTACAATACCAAATGGACTGCTTTTAAGGATTGTTTTTCATACATATTTATTAAGAGCATAAATAAGCAACATCTATACAAGTTAAAATTCTACAAGATTTTTTTTTTTTTAAATAAGCATACATCACCTTCTCCCTCATGGAATTTCTAATATACTGATGTACACTATTGTCATCCACATTTTACTGCAGTCTGCCTTCCCAAAATATTAAACTACAGCACAGTCCTAATGTTCCCTCATGTCTGTCCCTTCATTTGGGTGTTCTCTGGGCCCAGCCAAACAACTTCAGTACCTACAATTTTTTAATGCTATCCAGTCTTAATCCACTGTTGTGGTAACCTCAACCATCAATAAAACCAGCTAAACTGAGCTGAGCAGGCATGATTATTTGATAAGTATCCCTCAAAGTACAACAAGGTGCTAAGGAATATTTGTAACTATATTAAACTCACAAAAGGGTTAGGGGTTGTGGCTCAGTGGTAGAGTGCGCGCCTTGCACTTGTGAGGCACAGGGTTCAATCCTCAGCACCACATAAAAATAATAAATAAATAAGTAAATAAATAGTTAAAGGTGTTGTGTTGTCCATCTACAACTAAAAAAAATTAAAATTAAAAAAAAACACAGAAAAGCTTTAAACTATGTTTCAATAACAAATGATACTATAACCCAATTAGTAAGTCATAGAAATATAAAAATGATTAAAACCCAGTTTTTTAATCCTCATTGAACAGCAGCTGATGTTACTCAAATACATGTTCACATGTGGTTCGTAAACAGTAACTCAAACACAACTCAAGGGCTACTATCATCTTACCAGGGCTTTTCAGAACATCTAGAACACTTCCTTCTTTCAGGATTTTTACAGGTCTAAAAAGGCCCTCATAATCTTCATTTTGCTTCTTACAGCTTGTGCTGTTCACCACAGTGATATCTTGAGCTGTAATTTTTTTTTAAATCATAAAAAATATTATGCCAAGGAAAGCACTGGATTCTTGAACTAAATGCATTTTAAAAATCTAAGCCCTTTTAGATCAATTTCTAAAACTTTGATAGTCACTATAATTCAAAAATAATGAGCAAACATAATTTACCATTATAAGGAGATAAAAATCCTTTCCCCTCACCACCCCACATATCACAAAAAGGCACAGAAGTATAAATTACAACTGTTAGCAAGTAAATTCATTAGAAGAAAATTAAACGGAAACACTGGGGATACAGCCACTGGGGCAAAACTGCTTAAAATAATGTATTTGATTGCTCAGCAATTTAAAATAGTGATTTAAAAAAAAAAAAAAAACCTAAAACAAATTCTCAACAGAGACAGTTACTTCTTGTCCAGAAATTCATGCAATGACTAAAAATATCCTTCGGTTATATTAAAAATCTGTATGATGCAGTATCAATAAGGGTCTGGTTACATCAATTGCCTATAACAGTGACATAATAAAATGCATATTTGCTGAATGATAATGCATGATAAAATGCATATGCTAAAAAGCATAGTTGTGGGCAAAAGTGGGTTAGAAAGTCCAGAAAATTTAGAATGTTTCTATCTAAAAATTAATGGTGGCTGCTAGTGGTAAAATGAATTCATATTCATTGTTTTTACTTTTTATAATCAAAATTAAATTGTTTTTAGTAAATTTAAGGTAAAGTTTTAGGATTACCTGAAGCGCACTCAAAGAGACAAAAAGAAGAAAATGGGAAAACTAGCTCCTGTCACAAAATAATTAATCATGACTTCCACATTTTCAATCAGCTTTGCTAAATGATAGAAGTGATGAGAACCAGGGCGCACGCCTGTAATCCCAGCGACTCGGGAGACCGAGGCAGGAAGATCGCAAGTTCGAGGCCAGCCTCAGCAATTTAGCGAGACCCTGTCTCAAAATAAAAAAACACAAGGGCTGGGGATGTAGCTCAGTGGTAGAGCACCCCTGGGTTCAATCCCCAGTATCAAAAAAAGAGGAAAAAAAAATGGTGAGAACCAAAGGTGTTAAAGTGACAATACACAATTTTGTAGATGCCACTCATAAATTTACTCGAAAACACTCCTTAAAAAAAAAAAAAAACTGGGTAATTTCTCACAAAATAAAAAGCTGTTTTAATAAATTGTTACCCATTCAGTTACCACTACTAAAGCATTAGTAAAATCCGGAAAGGACTTTAATACCTTTCCTCATAACAAGTCATGAGAGGTTTACTACATAATTCAAAGTTTAATCCGAAAATTTTATGGTAAGAAGTACAATTGAAAAGTCTGCCACTTTTTATTACTACAGCTATTTGATTTTAAAAAAAGGTAACAAAAAAATTTAGAATCACAAACTTAGCAGGCAAAGCTCTCTCTCCAACCTCACAATAATTTTTTTGATATTTACAAAGAATGTAATGCTTTTTCTTTTGTTACTGTACCCTTTCCCTTGGCTTTATTTCTTGGGGAAAATGCCCTTGTTCAGAATTCTTATCCTAAGTAGCACAGTCCATGTGAAAAGAAAACAACTACTACTATAACAAGATCCTATTTTAATTATCTAATTCCTTTTCCTCAAATACGTCAATTTTTTTTTTCAGTTCAGAGATTATGTATCATCATCTGCAAAGGCCAGCATAACCTTTACAAATGAAAATGCTTATGAAATGCTCAGTAAACCTGGAGATGAGATCCACCACAATTATACTGTAGACAAATTTACAGTAAAACTAAGTTTAATTTATAACTTGCTCAGTATTTTGACTAAACACAGAGAATAAATTTGTTATGGTGACTGTCCTGCTGAAAAACCATTAATAGAAAGTATTATTAGAAAGCAACAACTTCTTTTCAGAGCTAACTTCATTCAAGTGAAAGCACTTAGAAGAATTACCAAAGGTGAAAGAATTTGAAATACTATGCTAATGAATACAATTGTGTTTTTGCAAAAATATGTGAAAAAAAATTTTACTTACCAGAACTACTTATACTTGGTTCTGAAGTACTAGTGGAGCCAGAAAATTCTGTTTTTGCAACAGGCACACTAAATGTAAATCCAATCTGTAAAAACAAAAAAGTCTTCTTAAGTGTCAACTCATTTCTAAACAAATAATACTTTATTATAAGAATTTATACACACACACTAAATTTCACCTATATAATTTCCACAATATCTAAATCTGGGATTCATAAGCCAGTCACTGTGGTTTTTACCTGTAGTAACAGCACTAAGGAAGCTGAGGCAGGAGGATCATGTGAACCTAGGAATGAGACCAGACTGCTGACTGGGTAACACAGCAAGACCTTGTCTCAAAAAAAAAAAAAGGATTTCTTAGGCCTTATTTTCCCCCTTTCAAAACATTCCAGAAAATAATGCTGCATTCCTAATGCCCAGTTTCTGAATGCAATTTTTTTTTTTATTAAAAAGTATGAGTTGGGGGATAACTGATGGGTTTCCGGCAAGCAGCAAGGAAATTATACTTGATCTGTAACACTAGTTGGGACCAAAAAAAAGAGGAGACAAAACAGAAGGCAAAATTTACAAAATGCCAAACCTGGAACAAAATGTACATTAAATTTATGCATTATTCTCTTTCAAAATGTTATTTAATCATGAACAAATATATGTTGCATGACCAAAAAAGCCCAGAACTTTTCTAGATTAAAAGGTCACTTATCAGGGCTTGGGTTGTGGCTCAGCATTTCCCTACATGTGTGAGGCACTGGGTTCAATTCTAAGCACTGCATATAAATAAAATGAATAAAATAAAGGTCATTCAACAACTAAAAATACGTATGTATTTTTTTAAAAAAGGTCACTCAACAGATCTATTAAGTACATGCAGCGTAATTCAGTAATTAGGTCCTAGTCTTTATCTGGATCTAGGGCCAATAGACATAAAACATCAACTAATTGACAGTCTGGGGACAATGGGAAGTCTAAATATGAACTGTATTATAAAATCATGATAAAATTTCTTGGGTATGATAACTATATTAAATGGAGCAAAGGAATATCCCTTTTCTTAGAGGTCACAGAGAAGGAGAATTAACTATCAAATGGTATATGCAGTTGTTCACTTACCTTTTCTGTACTATGAATATTTAAGTTGGAAACAAAAAAATAACGTTTCTTATTACCAATGACATCACAGATTTGATAAAATACAGTACAGCTTTGAAATAGTTTATATTTATAAAATACAAAATATGTGCTTTATTAAGTTAATATATATATTAAATATGAAGTATTTATTACTACTTACAGAGGATGGAGGTAGTACATCTGCCTCAGTAGACTTTACAATTGGAGATGAAAATCTAAACATGGGACTTCCAGGGCTGCTTGGAGATGTCATTTGTACCTGGTTTTCCAAATTATTAAGAAATGACACAAACAAAGCTATTTAGGAAAAGAAACTGTTAATAAAACATACCTTCAGAAAATTATTTAAAAAAACACTGTGAGTTTCTTCTATAAAATCTGGCTGCCTCTTAGAAAAGGAATATATACAATCTTAGAGCTGGATAGTTGCCTACATGAGAAAAATAAACTACATGTTGAGAAAAAGTGAAAGTAAGGAACAAGGGACGGGGCACAGAGGCAAACTAAAAGATATTAATCCTAACTGAGAAAGTAAAGACATAACATCTACTCCTACCCCCACCAAGTCTCATTGGAAATATTGTTTGGAAACAAATTAATCTTTTTTCTCTAATGCACTGCATAAGAGTTAAAGAATTCCATTGTAATGTATATAAAATATATTTAAATTTTTAATATTAAGACATCATTTTATTTTTCTTTACTTTGAGGTATTAATTTCCATAAAGAAATTAATCACTGCTTTAAAATAAGCATTTTAAGAAGTACATCACCTCATTTATACAATGGCTCTGTACCTTGTTTGTTAACGACTGGGAAGGACCGATGGGTGACGGAGAGGAAGTTGTGATTGCTGGAGAACTAAAATTGAAGGTAGGCAGTGAAGAACCGGTGATTGGTAGGGGTATTTTCGGTAACACTGGTACTTCCATTTCCTAAAACACAGCATGTATTATAATGACAAGTTTGCATCTTCACCATCATTCTTTTACCCCTACTCTTATTTTCAGGTAGAACTGATGAAGTTAAGATAAATTTAGATAAGATAAATTTAGAATACAAAGAAGGTAGCACCATATAATATTAGCAATGTAAGCTCTCAAGTTAAAAAACAAGATCTGAATCCCAGGTTTATGTCACCAACTGCCGTATAACTCTGAGAGCTTAACTACCCTTACACCAATTTTTCTAATTGGCAAAAATGAGAGGAAAGATTCTTACTCTACACATAACAGTGGTAATAATGCAAAACAAAGTTCTATATTGTCTTTGCATTAAAACAAACAATAACTACCAGAACCCATGAAGTCTAGTAAATTGCTTTGGTTTCTAACCAATAGAGCAAAGATCATCCCAAGTTTCCAATGACCCAGATTAAGAACACAGAGTCACTTGTACTAGTTGGTAGTGGAGTACTTTATGTGACCAATGCCTTGGAAACATAAAAATATAGGAGAAAACGTGTTAAAAAAAAAAAAAGTCAACACCAAACATTTGGAAATACTGAAAAGCAAGGAAAAAAGTAGGTAGGAAAGGGCACTGAGTGAGCATCCTGTTCTCTTTGAGTTAGTGACTCTGAGCAACTGAAAACTTGACAGAATACTGAAAACCTGTTAGCTGACTAATCAGAAGACAGTGTGGCAAGACCACAACAGTTAGAAATGAGGGGAGATGAAAAAATGAAAAGCCACAGAAAGGAATCCCCCAAGTCTGAATGCAAACCACTCAAATCTGCTAAACCTGAAAACTCCACAGGTTTTAAAGCAGACACCAAGGAACCTCACTGGAACTAGAGTTTAAACTGCTGCCCACCAGAGGAGAAAGAGTTTTAGTTCCGGTAAGTTCACTGCCAGCTAAAACAATCTGAAAAGTTCATAGCACATAAATCACAACTCAATTAAGTTGATCTAAAAATCAAAGCAAAAATTGACACTTCCATTTTTCCCATTTTTTCCCTCCAGATAAAATAAATCTAAGAATTTATAAATTTGTCGCCATAAAACTTGCTTTATAATTTCTTCAGGCTGAAGTGAAATGATACAAAATGGAAACTCAGATTGGGAAGGAAATGAAGAATACGTAGGCAAAATTAAAGCACTTTTCTTTTTTAGTTTCTTTAAAATATATATAATTATATAAAAAACAAATAGAAGGCTGGGGTTGTAGCTCAGTGGCAGAGCACTTGCCTACCATGTGTGAGGCACTGGGTTCAATTCTCAGCACCATATATGAATAAAAAATAAAGGTCCATTAACAATACAAATATAAAACTAAAATTTTAAATGCCCTTAAAAAAAAAAAAGAAAAAGAAAAGAGGATATACTGTGGGTTTACAGTCTGCCTAAATGTAAAATGAAATGATACATATAGCATAAAATGCCAGGGATGAATAGTAGCAAATATGAACTATATAGTTGCAAGATACTTAGATTTTATAGCAAGTGGTACAAAAGTAACAGTCTGAAAAAAAGATACTAACAAAGAAGGTAAAGCTAAAAGATAAATTAAAATGAAATTCTAATAAATAATTGATTCACACCAATAGAGGCAGCTTTCAAAAGAAACAAACAACAACAACAACAAAAAAAACTGGGAAAATGGTAGACCTAAATCTAACCACATCAATAATTGCATTAACTATAAATGAATTAAACATTCCAATTAAACATCTAAACTCAAGTATATGTCATATATTTAAACTTACTTTAAATATAAAAAGACTGAAAACATATGGATAGAAAAGGATATAAACTGTAATTACCTATGCATAAAATGTGTTCTAGTAAGAATTCAGCACTTATTATTAATGCCAGACAGAGAAAATTTCACGACAAAGAATATTCTTAAAGATCTTTTTGGACATTTGATATTAAAAGATCAACTCATTACACGCTAAGGTGTGAGCTCTTAATGAGAGCCTCAAAATATATCACACAATAATTGATACAATTAAGGGGAAAAAACAATCTGAATATATATATAAAAAGTTGTCAATTTTAAATCTTCACCTACAACAACAGACTAACAATACTTCCTTCTCGAAAAATAAATAAATAAAGAGGGCTGGGGATGTGGCTCAAGTGGTAGCACGCTCGCCTAGCATGCGTGAGGCACTGGGTTCGATTCTCAGAACCACATAAAAATAAAAAAATAAAGATAACAAAGTTTAAAAAATAAATAAAGAAGATCTAAGAAATACCAATCACCTGTTGATATCTAAAGAACACTACACCCTCAAATTACAGTATATTCTTCAAACAGAACATATGTTGCACTATATTAAACAAATCTCCATTCAAGTTTAATTAGAAATCCACAACCCAAATATTTGGAAATTAAACACACTGCTAAATAATGCCATGAGTTAAATTTAAAAGAAAAAAAAACAAATAAGAAATTTGGTGGGGGGGGGAATAGGACAAAAACAAAAACCCAAAACCAGGAAGCACAAACACAGATCTTCTAGAAGAAAACAATATCTTTGCAGCCTGGAGAAAGACAATGGTTTCTTAGCATATAAAGAACTGCAAAAACAACAGGGGAAAAATATCAGACTTTATAAAATTTGGCAACTGCTGATCAAAAGACACTGTTGAGAAAATGAAAAGCTTAGACTGGTAAAAAAGAAATGTATACGACAAAAGTCCTTGGGACCTTTTACAACTAATGATAAGACAACCCAATTTTGAAAAAGACAAAGATCTGAGCAGACAACCCACATACAAAGCCAACAAGCACATTAAAAAAATGCAATGTTATTAGTCATCAGAGAAATGATCATTTAAAGTTCAACACAACCACCATACACAAGCTAGGATGACTAAAATTTAAAAAGATGACAACTGCTGGTAAATATCAGGAGTAACTAAAATGCTGAGAAGTTTCTGGGTAGGAGTATAACATGCCACAACCACTCTGGGGAACAATTTGGCAGTTTCTCAAAAAGTTAAAACACTCAGAATACAACCTACAACTTTTAGGTATTTACTGTTAGAGAAATAAATATGATTTCAAAAAGATTTGTACAAGAATGTTCACAGAAGCTTTAGTCACTATAGCCAGAACAAAAGAATATTTATGAATAATTGTATTTATATGAAATTCCAGGAAAAGCAAAACCAAAATTTGGGAAAAATGAGCACAGTAATTTTATATTTGAGCATAGCACAAATATAAAACATTAAAATCTAAGTGCTTTAGGGTAGAAGGTGACAGAAATAGACTGGAGAAGGAATGTAAGTACACTTTTTGGGATAGTGGCTATGTTCACTACCTCAATAGAGGTTTAGTTTAAGCATTTGTTGAATTCATTAAACATTATACCTAAGAATTTTACATTTCACTATAAGCATATTTTTGCTAAGTTAAAAAAACAACAAATATTTAATTCTAGTACATGATATAACCTTGATGTATTTGGAGGTGACGTATACTGATATCTTCAACTTATTTGAAAAACACCCCCCCAAAAGGGGGGAGATAGATGCCCATCTTTTTTTCTAGTAGTCAATGTACCTTTTATTTTATTTATATGTGGTGCTGAGGTTCAAAGCCAGTGCATCAACATGCTAGGCAAGTGTTCTACCACTGAGCTACAACCCCAGCCCAATAGATGGCTATTTGATAGGACAAATACAATACATTAAAATCTAAGTGCTACATGTGTATTTGCGGAATAATTACTTTGATATTTTATGTTTGGAACCTGACAGTCAATTTGGGGAAGTGGGGAGCAAACAAAAGATACATCAGGCTAGTTTTGAAGGAAACTTTCTAATCTCCAACCTCAAGCTTATTTTCTTGCCTTTAGACGTTAACATACTGTATGACCTACTATTTTGTGCCAATTCATTAAGCCACAAACAGCCACACTGGTTGTTTATATTATTCTGTAATTTGATTTCTAATGCCCCCAATAAGGACTTGGAGATAAGTGGGTCTTAATAGGAGAAAAAAATGTCAAGAATTCTGCTAACTGGATGGTTACAGACACAAGCTGAACGCACTAATCAATATGAACAGGCCAACCATCAAATGTTTCATGACTTAATACCTTTTAAACATCTTTACATGTACTTGAGTTATACATGTACTTGAGTTATTTTATATAAGGTAGATGTGATACAAGAAGAAATTGGAGCAGGGAAATACTTGGCTTACTATCAAGTGACAGATGTACTACAGACGTAGGTTCAATATATTGGGTTTTGTTTTTGTCCCCCATCCCCCAATTTCTCATTTGATTTTTTTATTTAACGCATGCATTATTTAGCAGTGTGTTTAATTTCCAAATATCTGGGTGGAGGATTGTGAATTTCTAATTAAACTTGCATTGAAATTTGTTTAATATAGTACAGTATATGTTCTGTTTGAAGAATATACCATAATTTGAGGGTGTAGAGTTCACTAGATGTCAACAAGGTGTACAGGGGATTGAATCCAGGGGCACTTAACCACTGAGCCACATCCCTACCCCTGTGTGTGTGTGTGTGTGTGTGTGTTTTGTTTTGTTTTGTTTGTTTTGAGACCAAGTCTTTGCTAAATTGACAAGGCTGGCCTTGAACTTGCGATTCTTCTGGCTTAGCAGGCTGAGCCACTCTAGGACTACAGGCTCTGACCACAGTACCCAGTAATATGTTGATTCTTATTCCCATTTTAGAAATAAGCAACTAAGGAGACACAGTCAGCATGATAGAAAACACCTGTAATACCAGGGATTTGGAAGGCTAAGGCAGGAGGGTCACAAGTTCGAGGCCAGCCTCAACAACTTAGCCAGACCCTGTCTCAAAATTAAAAATTAATAGGGGGGCTGGGGATGTGGCTCAAGTGGTAGCGCGCTCGCCTGGCATGCGTGCGGCCCGGGTTCGATCCTCAGCACCACATACAGACAAAGATGTTGTGTCCGCCGAGAACTAAAAAATAAATATTAAAAAAAAATTTAAAAAAAAAAAAAAAAATTAATAGGGGCTGGAGATGTAGCTCAAGTGATAAAGAACCCCTGGGTTCAAGTCCTAGTACCAAAAATAGAGACATAAAGGCAAAATGCAAGTTAAGTGTAGTGACTATAATTCTTACAAATTTTAGAATCTAAGATAAAAGTTAAAACACTCTATCTCAATATTGCAAACTTAAGTTACTTTAGATATAGATTTGTATTAACCTGAATGTTTAGTGAATCAAAAAATACAAAATCCTGCTAAGTAGTAATTGATCTGAAATCAGCATTATCTGTTTATGTTCCATTTTAATTTTCTCCCACTTGGCCTTTCCCTAAAGGTCATTAAAATACCTACCAAAAAAAAAAATCTTTAGTAATTCGCCAAAAATTCTAACTATAACTAAAACCAGACCCTACTGGTCTGAACATCACTAACATATGAACAATAATTTTAAAAAGCAATGCATTCAAAATAATTATAAAAATGTGTAGCTAAACCTATTTTATCCAGATAAAAAGCAGTGAGCTGAAACGTGGGGCAGTCTTCCCAATTAGTACCTCTTTCCTCAGAAATGTGGAGATAACAACTCCAATGTGGAAAAGAGCCAGGGATGAACAAGGGTTGGGTAAGGCATCCTGGGATGCAAAATTGACAGTTGGCAGTTGGCCAGAATGGAGGGGGGGCCCAGGAGCAGGGAGGTGGTGACAAAGATATGAGATAGGGGTTTCCATGTAACTCTTCACAATTGTTATACCAGACAATAAGAACAAAAGTAAATAAATAAAACAAACAAAAAAACCCCTACCGCAATACCGCAAAGTTAACACTAAACGCTATCTTTAAGACAGTTAAAATCAAGCTGCAGATATCATCGAGCTTCAGCTTAATATCTTTAAAAATTGATAGTGAAGGGAAATGAAGAATATCTACACAATATGTCATCTGGTAAACATAAAACCAACCCAATATTTTCCTCATACAGGGATAAATAATATCACAATATTAATGAAAAATATAAAAGTATGTCTAGAAAAACAAGTTTATCTTACATTATTCAGATAATCACGAAATTTCTTTTTTGTATAAAGTAAGACAACTTATTTCTCAGTGTGTACTAAGAAAAAACCCCAAGTCTCAAGCATGCTAGGCAAGGCTCTATCACTAAGCTACATTTTCTGTCCAGACAACCTATTTCTTAAACATAATTAATAGTTCTGCATAAAAGCTTTAATAACAAAATAAAATAGGTTTGCTAAAATTGTACATACTGTATGATCAATGGCATTAAAGACTGAAGTTTTCTTTTGAGATAGTGAAATACACTAATATATTCCCTTCCTTCACAACTCTCCAGCAGCAGAGTGACACGCAGAACCTAAGGGAAAGAGAGCGTCCAGACCAGTAACTGAACCAAGGCCCTTAGCATAAACCCAAACATCATGGCAAAGGTACATACAGGAAGTCCAACAGGCAAAGAAATCATGATTCTGATAAGCCAGATGCAAAAGTACTGAAATGTTAACTCGGAAAAGGAAAGTGAAAAAGAAACCGATTTCCCCAAACAAGACTGCTAATCAAAATACCAACTGACATTACAAATATTAACCCTAAGACATTCAACAACTTCAATCAAAACTTGAATTCACAGTCACTTACATGTTAAATTTAAGAATATATCCCACTAAAACATTTGTGGTCAAAGAGGATACAAATGAGATTTTTGAAATAAATGGCAAATGAAAGCATTATGTACCAAAGGTTAAATGATCTAGTAAGCTTTATAAACCCCTTCTTTACAACAACAAAAAAATTTTAAATGATGTAACTTGGCTGAAATCATTTATAAAAAGTCTGAAATGAGACCTGTATTCAATTTAAACTAGTAAAAAAATATATAGCCAACTATAGGCAGAAAGATTAATGAAACCAATCTTCTATTAGTCACTGATTTTTTGCAAACATTCAAGGTCAGTATATATAAAGAATTGTTCCTAATTGAAGAAATAACCCCATAGAAAAAAACTGATAAGAGAAAAACACAAATGGCCAAAAAAGATGTCTTCCTGCCAGTAAACAAGATGGAAAATAAAACTCGAATGATATATCATTTCACAACCATCATGCTGGCAAAAATTCAAAAGTCAACAAAATCAAGATCTGGTAAGGATACAGAAAAGTCTATCTACCCACTGTAATGTGCAAAGTGTTAAACTGCAAAACTACCTAGAAGAGCAATATGGCAACATCTAATACATATGAACTTGTATGTCATCATCCTCTATAATCTAACAGTTCCATTTCTACAGAAATATACTAGAGAAAATATTGTACATAAAGAGGAAAAAGTGGGCTCGGGCTGTGGCTCGGTGGTGGAGCGCTTGCCTGGCATGTGTGAGGCACTGGGCTTGATCCTCAGCATCACATATAAATAAATAAACAGACAGATAAATAAATAAATAAATAAAGCCCCATTGGCAAACAAGAAAAATGTTAAAAAAAAAAAAGAGGGAAAAGTGCATGAATATTATTAACATGTACTGGGAATCAACCCAAATACATCTTAATAGTAGAATGAAATCACTGCAGTAAAGCTTACACTGAATAAATATATAGCAGTGAAATGAAACAAACTAGTTAATTTTCACAATGTCAATAACAACTACAAAAGGAAAAAAATGGAGAAAAGGACAAGAATATATACAGCATTAACCATATATATGGTTTTAAAAACAGACAAAACTATATAGTAACACCCCAAGATCAAGTAATCTTGATGGCAATTCCCGTATTTGAAGGATGATAATGTTTTTTATAATATTTGTTTTTATTGTGGCTTTATAATACTCACTAAAAATACTAAAGTTAGCACACACAAACTTTTTGGGGGGACAAGGGGGTGTAGTGGGGATTGAATTCAGGTGCACTCGGCCACTGAGTCACATACCAGCCCTATTTTGTATTTTATTTAGAGACAGGTTCTCACTGAGTTGCTTACTGCCTCACTTTTCCTGAGGCTGGCTTTGAACTTGTGATCTTCCTGCCTCAGCCTCTCAAGCTGCTGGGATTACAGGCTTACACCACCATGCCCAGCTACACACATACTTTGAAGAAAATGTTTCAATGGCAGATAATTCTTGCTCTGGGTCCTCCCCAACCCTTACAGGTCTCCCCTTAAAACTACCACATCAAAGCATTTTAAAAACCTCAGGAATATTTAAATATATAACCCTACCTCCTCCTCTGAAGGTTTAGAAGCAACAAAGCGTGTTCTCTCTCGTCTCATCTTGCCACCTCCACCACCTACTCCAGAAGATAAACCATTGGCTGCAGGAATACTGAAATTTGGATATGAAAAGCCACTAGCAAATAAAAAGAAAATCAAAACAATTGATATATTATTCAGGTCCATAACCTGTTAACTAAATACCTAAAATCCAGAACTGCTAACAAGGAAGAAAAATAAATGCAAAGCTTAATATAATTTTTAAAACTGACAGGTTTTTGTTTTGTTTTTATGGCATAAATTTTCTACATTTAAATTTCTTAATATTCAAATAGGTATCTGAAATCAAATATGGACCTTACAAATTAAATATAAAGAAATTTAGCGGATATGAAATGACATTACCTTTCTTGTTCTCTATTTTGTCTTGGTGTCATATTTTTTTCATATCCAGTCTAGAAAAGAAAAAAAAAATAGATTCCATTAGATCCAATTTTTCTTTTCTTTTTTTTTTTGGGGGGGGGGAGGGGTATCAGGGATTGAATTCAGGGGCCCTCGGCCACTAAATCACATCCCCAGCCCTATTCTGTATTTTATTTAGAGACAGGGTTCTCACAGAGTTGCTTAGCACCTCACTTTTGCTGAGGCTTGCTCTGAACTCTTGATCGTCCTGTCTCAGCCTCCAGAGCCACTGGGATTACAGATGTGAGCCACAGCACCCAGCTATACCATTTTTCTTCCTATAAATCACAATATTTGTGGGGTTTTTGTATTGGGAATTGATCCCAGGTGTGCTCAACCACTGAGCCACATCCTCACACTTTTTTTTTTTTGAGACATGGTCTCACTAAGTTTATGAGGCTGGCTTTGAACTTACGATCAGGGGAGGGGGGGGATCAAATCTAGCAAAATTAATCTAGATAGTAAGTATAATACTAATATTTACCAGTAAATGCTAATTTAGGATTTGATCAAGGTGAAAACTATTTAAAGGAATATACATAATCATCATTAATACACCGACTTTACTCATTATATAGATGCTAGATTATAATGAGAGAATACCTCCTTTTAACATTACTCATTATTATTCATCATAACCAATATTCAAAGACTGGTGAAAATAAATAAATACTCACATTGTCCTTTTTATCAATTCTTTGATTAACCTTTCTTAATTCACCAGATGGGGTCAGAGATGGTTTAAAATAAACAGTTCGATTTGCTGCAATGGAAACTGGCTTTGGGGTCATAAGTCTCTGAACAGGGGGATATTGAGCATCCACCTTAAAAGTAAACAGAAATAAAGACAAATAATTTCATACGTATCAATGACTCATATCTAAAAATACACGACAATATCTAAAGTTACCTAGAGACCATGAATACTTCTAAAGAAACTCAGCAGATGCAAATATATACTACTAGGAAAAACTATTAAAACTGAACCTAAGTGGTACTTTATCTATATATATATGTATAACATACACACAAATTCAAAACAATTTCATAGGAAGATTAACTATATTTCATTCCAGACTCAGTGATTTTTTTCACATACATGCACATTTGCTCACACATAAAATGGAATTTATTTAATTTAAAACTGCTCAGTTTTTTTCTCACATTTTCCCCCAAATTATTGTCTACATTTTCTTCATCTTGCAAATAAGATACTGTATGAATGCTGGGGACATACTTTGTACTAAAGTCTTATTCCAAGCATGTGCAAGGCCCTGGGTTTGAACCCTAGCACCTCAAAAAAATAATGTATGTGAATATTTTTTAGCTAGTCATAAAAATACTTCTAATTCCTAAAAACATGAACAAAGTCCTAAGTTGGTTCCTCCAATGTTAATTAAAAAACAAACTAAGTCAAAACCTTACAATGTAAAAACTTGCAGATTCTGAAATGAACTGGTTTTATTGTCTAAGCACACAAGTGTTTTTCATTAACAGTCCTTTGCTTCTCTAAAACACAGTAAAAATCTTGATGGTGTAAGGTCACCATAAAGCCCAGAATTTGGACCCTGGATGGAGACTGCAATACCATGAATAGAGCCCTTGCACTCAGCAGCAGCTGTGAACAACCTGCGTTTTCTGGGCAAAGTTTCTGTACAGTTGCTAGCTCTTCCCTAAATCCTTTTCATTAGTGTGACCACATAACTCAATAAGACAGTTTATTTTGCTGACTGTTCTGGCGTATCTGTGAAACATGAACTTGCTGTACCCCAGCATTTTGTTTCCTTTTATTTAAACAATACGCAATCATTAATAATACGACACAGTAATAAGACTTTTATTGACAATATTATTATGGGATAACCTTAAAACTCCACTTGTTTTTAAACAATCTTACAAGAGAGTCTAAGAAGAGTTAACAATTTAAATTAATACCATGATGACAGCTAATAATAGATTTCCTCTTGCCCAAGTTCAAACATCTAGGTAATTCAAAAATTGAGAAGCAATACTTTTCCATGAAAAATTCAATTTTAGCTTTCTTTATACTCAATTTCATAATTATAATTTATCAACCTCTCATATAGTTCCCAGAGTGAATTCAGACAATTAGGATAATTTTAATAATCACTTTTGGGAAATTTAGTGATAAATGCTTTCAACAGTATGAAATTGAGAATCTGCATTTCTGGAAGGATATTTAACCAGTCATAAACATAACTAACCCAAAGCCTCAAATTATTAAGCATTTTATTTTTCACACAGTAACCTAAAGAGCTAACTTGAACCATATAAAACATAATGGAAGGGTATCAAGACATCTACATTACATTTTTTTATAGTTCTGGTATCCTGAAATAGTATGTTGGCTGGCTGACGAAATGTGTACCAAACTGAAATTCTATTTATACACATGAGATTTGTCATAATGTTAGATAATTAGGAAAATCTCCAAAGGTTCAATGTTCAATGAAGGTTTTAATTTTCTGACCTTCTAATTACTAAACAAATTTTGTTCATTCCCGTTTTCATTTATCAAAAGAACCAAGTCATAAAGACCATAAAGAATCTAAAGATGGAAATGGCAGATCACCAAAAAATACTGAATAAGCATCTGCTATGCAGCATCTTTTTTTTTTTAGTTGTAGATGAACAATACCTTTAATTAATTAATTAATTAATTTGATGTGGTGGTGAGGCTCAAACTCAGTGCCTCACATGTGCTAGGCAAATGCTCTACCACTGAGCAAAAGAAGGAACAATGTCCAAGTACAAAAAATGTCATTTTTCAAACACGTGCCATGACAACTATCAACTAAATCTAATTTGTGTATCTGGTTAAACTTTAAATGCTACAAAATTGATGACACATAAAATAATTACCATACCTTTTCTCTTTTGGCCTGAAAATCTGTGATATCTATCCCGCTCCTATCAAGAGGCTGAAAAAATAAAACAGTATTAGAATATACAGAAAATTGTAAAAATATATGTCTCTTGAGAATACAACAGCTTTAAAAGTCAACTTACAGAGTTTAGAGGAGAAGAAACAACTGATGGAATTCTTTTCGCATCCTGTTAATGTTATAATAACAATTTGTTTAAAAAATTTATTTTTTATGAAATAATAAAATTAAGATTTTTCACTAAACTCAAATTTTGTTTAAGAGTGATTTTAAAAATTTACCGCTAGAGGACTTGACATCTTCTCTAAAGACTGCAATATTCGCCGAGCTGTTGAACTAGTCACACCGTAAGATTGTGCATTAAGTTGCTTAGCTTTCATCTGTCTTCTGACTGGTGCCTGTGAAGTAAACTCTACATTATTTTTAGCAACAAAATCTAAGTCACATATTTTATGTAATGAAAATATCTACAATATTTATCGTGTTTTACATTAGACATTTTATTAACAACAACTTATCTCTGAGAGGTGTCATAAAATAAGAGTTTGTTTTTCTTCTTCATGCCTTTACTGAAAATCCAATTCCCTGCCTGAGACAGTATTTTTATAATTAGAAGTGATAAAATAGTACACACCACTCTGAAGAATGATCTGTAGTTATATTATACATGGTGAAAAGGTATAATTGGTAAAAAAAGTTCTAGCAATACCTTGACCTGTGTACTCTTGATATTTAAATCAAATAATATTAAATTAATGAGAAGTGAATTAAGATAGCTGTTATTCTGAATATTAATTAACATTTAATTCGAGCAAATTCCAAGACAGATAAACAAAATACTATAGATTCTACTGCAATGAAAATCTAACATTTTAATACTAATAACTTGTTTCTCAAAAGTCAATATGACAAAAGGAACATTTTTAAATACTCATGCTATTTCTTAATAAAGTGACTTACTTTCTTAAAATTGGGATTAGGAAAAAAACTTAAAGACTAGGCAATTACCCTTTAATACAAAAGCAAAATATATATATATTCCAATAAAAATACACCCGTCTCTCAAGAATGCACTACAAGATTCTAATAAACATGTGATACCACAAAACCAAGTAATTTGGCAATGAGTAACATAAGGAAAAGATATCTCACAACCAAAATATAACCTAGTTTTTAAAAATTTTCATCATCTAAAAATTTGAACCATAATTACTACTTTAAAAATTTTTTCTTATATATCAAATATATTCATTTATTTTCAAAGTAGCTGCATTAGTAATAATAATAATACATTAGTATTATTACAAATTTGGTGCCCCCTATGGATTGCTGTTGAGAGACTAGAGGCTTCAGCAATCACGAGAAAACATTAAACTATTCACCAGGATATCACTGAAGTCTACTGGCTCTCAGGGGCTCAGTTCACCAATCAATAAAACAGAACTGAACTGGAATGTTGATAATGTCTTCTAGCTCCATAACTCTAGGAATGAAATAGCTAATAGACTGCATTCCAAATGTCAATTATAAGGCTAAGGGTGTAGCTCAGCGAAGAACACTTGCTTAACAAGCTTAAAGTCCTAGATTTTATCCCCAGCATGACAAAAACAAAAATATCTAATGTCAACTGTAAATATTTGGATGCTTGATTGAGGAAGATTCTAAGGGTATATCAGCACTCAGCATTAAAAAGAACAGAACTCAATACTGGCAATAAAGGAGAAGGAAACAGGAACACACTCCAGACTATTCTATGCGTTGAACTATATTAACTATAAATTTTAGTTTTTAACAGCTTAAGAAGAAGCTTCCTATGTAACTCTGACATCCAGTTAATGCTTTCTCTTATAACAAAATGTCCCCCATAAAAACACTCAGAAATAAGGCTCATAGCTTAGCGTGGTGTTATGCATCTGTTCTCCCAGAAACTTGAAAGACTTAGGCAGAAGGACCACAAATTCGAGGCCAGCCTGAACAATTTAGCAATCCCTTGTCTCAAAATAAAAATTAAAAGAGCTGAGGATGGCCAGGTGCAGATGGAGCATGCCTATAATCCCGACAGGTTGGGAGGCTGAGGCAGAAGGATCAAAACTTCAAAGCCAGCCTTAGCAGAAAGCGAGGCGCAAAACAACTCATTGAGACCCTGTCTCTAAATAAAATACAAAATAAATCTGGGGATGTGGCTCAAAGGATGAGTGCCCTGGTGCAGTGCCCTGTACCTCCCACCCTCCAAAAAAAAGGCTGCGGATGTAGCTCAGTGGTAAAGCACCCCTGGGTTCAATTTCCAGTAGCGCAGAAAAAAAGTCTCATAATTACTGTTAATTAGACAAGAAAGAATCTTCTAATCAGGATAAGAAATGACTACCCTTAATGACAAAATTAAAATCTTTAAATATCGTAATTTCAAGCATTTGTTGATTCCTATTTGCCATGGATTCTCATTTCAATAAGATTTGCTCCAAAAATCTTAATGTTTACATTCTCTTCCATCTCTAAAAAGGTCAAAATCTGTAATATAAAATAAAAATACTATAACCCACACAAACCAGAATTTGTAGTCCTCAAGAAAATAGCAGAACAAAGAACAGGATGCAATTTCCCTTAAATTGGTATTTCTCAAAAAGTTACTCATTTCTAATTATTGACAACTAATATATACACACATAAATACAAATTGCTCTGTATTTTTTTGACCTTATATCTTGTGACTCTGCCAAACTATTAGTTCTGATAGCATTTTTTGAAGTCCTTTGGTAATAGATATAAATAAATACCTACATTCCTGAACAGAAATTATTTTACTTCTCCCTTTTCCATCTGTATACCTTGTTCTATACTGGGTAGGATCTGTAATATGAGGTTGAAGCGTAGCAGTTTTGATAAAGAGTCTTCCCTGCTCTTTCCCCCATTTCAGAAGAACAGTATTCAGTCTTTCACATTAAGGAATGGTACATCTGTAAATATGCTTTATCAGGATGAATCTTTTATCTTTTCCTAGGTTTGGTTTGCTGAAAATTTTTTATCTGAGTGGATGATGGATTTTGTGAATTGTTTTATAATATCAAATGTTCATAAGGTTTTTATTCTTTAATCTGCTTATGTGGTAGGTTACAAAATTTTCAAATGTTGCTTTCCCAGGACAAATCCTACCTGATCATGATACAGTTTTCTTTTTATAAACGTTGAATTCAATTTACAAAAATTTTTGTTGGAAAAGCATGTATCCATAATTAATGAGAAATGCTGTCCATGTTTTTTTTTTATAATGTCTTTGTCTCATTTTGGATCAAAGTACTGTTAGCCTATTAAAAATGTGTTTGGCAGGGGGTGGATATAGCTCAGTTGGTAGAGTGCTTGCCTTGCATGTACAAGGCCCTGGGTTCGATCCGCAGCACCCCTACCCCCCCCCAAACTGCGTTGGGGAGACAGGCATGGTGGTACACACCTATAATCCCAGCAACTTAGGAGGCTGAGGCAGGAGGGTCAGAAGTTTAAGTCCATAATCAGTAACTTAGTGAGACCCTATCTCAAAAAGAAATTTAAAAAATAGGGCTGGGGATGCATGCAGCTCAGTGGTAAAAGCCCCTGGGTTAAATCCCCAGTACCCCCACAAAAGAGTTGGATAATGTTCTTTTCTAATACATGAAGAGTTTATAATATAATTGGTATTTTTTCTTTTTGAAATACTTGTTAGAATTCATCAGGGAAGCTAGTTGAGCCTGAATGTTTCTTTGCTGGAAAGACTTCAACTAAGAATTCAACTTATTGAATAAATAACACTATTCAGACTTTTGCTCATACTATGCCAAATAAAATGAAATACTTAGGTATAAATGTGTCAAGATGCAATCTACTGTCATGTGTAACTAATCAAAATAAACAAAAAATTCTAACAAAATGTGTTCAAGGTCTCCATTGTGAATACTACAAAACACTCATGAAAGAAATCTTAAAAACACCTTAATAAAGAGATATACTGTATTCATGGACTGGAAGACTCAATTTTGTTAAGATGTCCATTCTTCTCAAATTGATCTTTAGACTCAATGCAATCCCAATCAAAATTCCAACAGCCTTTGTAGGAACCAACAAGCTAAATCTAAAATTTTATGGAAAAGCAAAGAACCCAGGAAAGCCAAAACAAGCTTGTAAAAGAAAAGAACAGTTAGAGAGCTCACATTACCTGATTTTAAGACTTACTATAAAAG
This sequence comes from Marmota marmota marmota, assembly GCF_001458135.2. NCBI lineage: Eukaryota > Metazoa > Chordata > Mammalia > Rodentia > Sciuridae > Marmota > Marmota marmota. The sequence continues at coordinate 13,063,243 of NW_025999913.1, forward strand.
AGCTATCAAGACAAGGTAATACTGCAAGGACAAATGCAGATCAATGGAAAAATAATAGAAAGTCCAGAAACAGAGCCAATGTATAGTAAACTACTTTTCAACAAATGTGCAAAAGTAATTCAATGGAGAATATATAGACTTTTCAACATATGGTACTAGAACAATGGTTCATCCATACGTAAAACAAGTGTTGACCCATACCTAATACAAGATAAAAAAAATTAACTCAAAATGAATCACAGGTCTAAATTAAAACCTAAAACTATGAAGCTTCTGGGGACAAACAAGAAAATCTGTGGCACTGGGTTAAACAAAAATGTCTTAGATATAATAGCGAAATCATAAAAGAAAAAACAGAACAATATACTTAGATGTAATCAAAAGTAAAAATTTCTCTTCAAGACACTGTAAAAACACGTCACAGAATGTAATATCTGCAACACACATTTGATAAAGGATTTGAAAAAAATGAACGCTCAAAATTCTTTAATAAGATAGCCCAATTTAAAAATGGATAAAAGATTTAAAGACGCTGCAAAGACACTGATTACAAATAAGCATTTGAAAAGAAGTTCAACATCATGTAAGATTAATGTTGTCTTTTTTGTCAAAGTTAAACCTATAGTCTGAATTTCCTAATATGTAACAAAAAAGTGTCTGCTATAATCTAAAATCTGAGTTTCCTAGTGAGTAGTTAGGTGGAGCTATTTTTAATTTACTAAACCATGTGGTTAAAATGTAGCCATTTTGATTCCCCCAACTATTTCTCTTTGTCCTCTGTCTTCCAATCATAATGCCTACAGTGTACTAGGTGATCCAATCCTAACTAGAGTCCTTCCCTTTGCCCTCCCCAATTTTAAATTAGTCAATCACACATATTGTAATCCTAAACTCCTTCTATCAGAGCAAAAGGATAAAAACCTGGGCAGACGTCCCACCCAGTGTGCTTGCTTGCCAGATTTTTTCGGGTAGTTTGCCTTGCTGAGTAACTTTTGAGCACATGTCTGATTTCTTGCAGTACTAATAATCAATAGCCACTAGGGAAGTACAAATTAAAACCACATGTTGAAATTACCACTGCATGCCTATTTGCATGGCTAAAACAAAAAGGTAGCACCAAGTGCTAGGAAGGATGCAGAGCAACTAGAATTCTTACACTACTAGTGAGAATGCAAACTGGTACCAGTCACTTTGAAACAATCTGGCAATTTATTATATACTTACCTTGTGAGCCAGTAATCCAACTCCCAGGTATTTTAGCCAAGAGATGAAAATTAACATTCATACAAAATGTTCATAGCAGCTTTATCCAAAACAGGCAAAAAACAAGAAATAATCCAGTGTCCTTTTACTGGTGAAAAACTATAATTATACTACTCAGCAATAAAAAGGAACTATTGACATGCAAAAACAGACTGATCTCAAACACATTATGCTAACTGGATTAAGTCAGATACAAAAGGCTACACCTGACTAAAATTTATATGACATTCTGGAAAATGGCAAACTACAGGGAAAGAAAAACATTAGTGGTTGTCAAGAGGATGGTAGTGAAAGGACAGACTGACAACAGAGATGCACAAGGTAATGTTCTGAGGTGATGAGAATGTTTGTTCAAAAATCTGCTGAAATGGCTACACAACTGCATGTGTTTTATTATTAATTCAAATACACAAATAAGAGCAAATTTTTATTATGTAATTTATTCCTCACTTACAAAATAAATTAATCAAACTTCCTAAGAGACACACACAAATATAATACACAAAATGTTCACTTAGACCTGAAATAATATTCACATATCCTAAAAAGGGTGATGGAGGAGGTGCAGTCATCTCCATAGTTCTGTAATTTTTACCAAAGAATAACTAAAAGTTTATTTTTTTTTTAATTTTTGAGTGTCAATAGTGAATGGCTAATTAAAATCAAAAAGAAAAGAAGAACCATCATCCATCTCCAATTAAACCAACCTGATAAGGTGTATTTCGTAGCTTAGACTGTCTTGCAGCAGCTGCTGCCCCACCATATGTTGTTTTTCCAGGATAAAAAGGAGAATCTCCAAGCTGACTTGTTTTAAGATTTGAAGAATTCCCAAGTGACTGCATAGAAACACAATGACAAACTTTAAGCAAAAAATACTCAAAATGAATGTGATTAAATCCAATCCAGTTAGTACTCACAGAGGAAAGTGTTCCAAAGGCAGATAAGTTAAATGCTGGTTTTTTTGAGCTGGTGGCAGTATGTTGAGAGAGTGAATGAGAACGTTCAGCCTCTGGGGACCATAGAGGTGGCAATGAAGTGTTCTTTGTAACAGCTATATCTGAAACAAAAGTAATAGCGCCAATTATAAGACTCTATAGATTTTCACATAGAAAAATAAAAATTAAAACTAAGTCAAATAGCCAATAATTGGTCTAAAACATAGACCAATAGTATAGAATAGAAGACACTTAGTCAAACCCACACAGATACAGTCATCTAATCCTTGACAAAGGTGCCAAAAACATACACTAAAGACAGCCTTTTTAACAAATGGTGCTGGGAAAATTGGTTATCCATATACAGAAGAATGGAAGTAGAACCTTATCTCACAACCTGCACAAAAGCCAACTCAAAATGGATCCAAGACCTCGAAATTAAACTAGAAAATATGCAACTCTTAGAATAAAATGTAGGGTCAATACTCTAGCTTATTTAAGCACAGGCAACGACTTTCTCAATAGGATCCCTAAAGGTCAGGAAATAATGCCAAGAGTTAATAAGTGGAACACCATCAAATTTAAAAGTTTCTGCACAACAAAGGAAATAATTAGGAATGTGAAAAGATAACCCACAGAACAGGATAAAATCTTTTCTAGCCAGCTACTCTTTTACAGAGTGTTAGTGTCTTGAATACATGAAGAGCTCAGAAAACTTTACATCAAAACATCAGCTAGCCCAACTAATATATGGGCAAATGAATTAAACACACACATCTCAAAAGAAGAAATAGAAATGGCCAACGAATACATGAAAAAAATGTTCAACATCATTAGCAATTAAGAAATGCAAACCAAAACTGAGATTTCATCTCACACCAGTCAGAATGGCAGTCACCAAGAATATAATAATAAATGCTGGAGAAGATGAAGAAAAAAGAACACTTTTACAGTCCTGGTGGGACTGTAAATTAGTACGACCACTATGAAAATCAGATTGTAAGCTCCTCAAAAGACTAGAAATGGAACCAGCACATGACTCAGCTTTATCACTTCTCAGTATTAACCCTGAATAATTAAAGTCAGATAATATATAGTGATACATGCATACCCATGTTTATAACAGCAAAACTATGGAACTAGACTAGGTGTCCATCATCAGTTGAAAGGATCAAGAAAATGTGGTATAATACATGAAAGAATTTTATTCAGCCATAGGGAAAACGAAGAAATCATATCATTTGCAGGAAAATGGATGGAACTAGAGATCGTCATGTTAGGTAAGATAAGTCAAACACACAAGGTCAAGGATTGTTGTCTTCTCTCATGTGCGGAAGGCCAGAGAGGTAAAAGGAAATCAAAGGTGAGGGTGGATATCCTAAAAAATCAAAGATCAGCAGGGGAAAGGGACTAACATAAGTGGTGGAGAGGAAGGAGGCAGAAGTGTTCTCGAATGATGTTGGTCAAATTATATTGTTCTACTGTGTGCATATATAAACATGTAATGACAAATCCCACATTATGAACAACTATAATGCACCAATAAAAAAATGTGGGGGAAAAAACATTCCATGAAATTTAATTTTACTACCAAACTTACTGTCAAATGAAAAAAATACCTTTATCAGAGGCTCTTGAAGAAAAACCACTGGTAGTTGAGATGTTGTCATCATCATGCTGAGAGGTAGAATCTTTTATTTCTTTTACAAGGGAAAATCCAGAACTGCCAATTGGGAATGCCGAGGATGTAGATGGCTGACAGTGCAATGTTGGAGATTCCAACATGGAGAAGTTCAGATGACTCCGGTGAAGAGAAGGCCTTGTCAATACATCTGGATAAGTAGAAGCAGTACTTGTTGTCGAAGGTTCTTTAAAAAAAAAAAAAAGAGAGAGAGAGAGAGAATAGTATAAATATTCAACTTAGAAAAATCAATACACTATCAGTGTTTCTTTAAGAAACACTATATTAATAGTTTCAACTACAAATCACTGAGGATTCCCATAAGATAAATTTAAGATACTCCTGAACCAATTAACTGAATTTGAAGTTACCAAAACTAGTGTCAAAATAGTTTAGTGATCACGTACAACTTAAAGAACATGTCCCAGATTCTCCTTGAACAGGTGTTATTATAACATCTGCTCATAAAGTCATAAAATAAGCATTAAATCTCTCCCTCCAGATATAGTAACTATTAACTCTGAGTATCTCTAATATTTTCTATGTATACACAAAGATACATTGTCCCAACATAATCATGTTATCATCTTGTTCTTTAACCTTTTTTCTTTTACCAATAATTTTTTGTACATTGAGAATTCCATTTAAAAACCACTCTGTATTCTATTATACCCTCAAACTGCCTATAATTATTCAATTATTTTCCCAATAAGAAAATAATTAAACACAAATGCACTTATATCTGCATATTTTAAGAGTATTCTTTTGCATAAATTCATGGTTCTATAATTTCAATACATATTACATTTGTGAGAACTGATATTAAACAAATCTCTCTGAGCCTATCACAGCCTCAGTTAAGTCTGAAGCTGACTGCCAAAATTAGCTCAAGCAGTCCTAGGTATCCTGAGAATCAACTGCTCTGTCAAACTGGACCCAACTGTATACTCCTATTTATTTTTTATAACAAATATTAAACTGTGATTTCAAAGGATTTCATAAGTTGTGCTCACACAAATAGTAAATGACAATATACATTTTCTGATAAACTCCAAAGCTGGATATTAACCTTTTCTAATTTCTGTCAAATGGAATCATTATTTTATTTGTACTTATTCAAGTGAGAGAGCTTTTGAGCATCCTTCCCTATATTCGTTACCCACTTATATTTCTTCTGTTAAATGCTTATTGCCATAGTCTCCCTTACTATTAAGATTAATAATAAAAGACTAATAAGATGTATAAAGTATAATTTTTGCCCATAAGACCATGTGATATGACAACTGAAATACCACAACCATTTTTCCCCCAGTTAGTTCAACTCATTTACAACTTTTACTCATTTCCTCGGGTATTGTTGCTTATTTAATCTTGACTCCATCTGGAATCAGTTACAATGCAGGAGTGAAGAAGTAAGCTTCATTCTTTCCAAAGGGATAAGCCTGTTTTTAGTATCCTAAGATAAAATCTTAAATAAGCCATTGTTTCCTCATTGATTGTCAATTAAAAGGCTTTACTCCTCCTTCCTCTAATGTTACACCTGTATATTTCTGTACCAGTGCCATAATGTTTTAAATACTTTGCTTTAGAACACACTGAATGCCTGTTAAATTTACTCCACTTCACCCATCTTCACTTTATTCTTTTTCAGAATACCTCGTTCATCTTCTTGTATACTTCCAAGAACTTTAAAATCATTTGTCAAGTTCCCAAAAGAGATTAACCTATTAGAATGGAATAACTAAGACCAAACTAGTTCTTCTAACGTAAATATGTATCAAACTGGTGAAAGTACAAGGCAACTGTGTTTAGACCACAAAAAAGAGTTTAAGAAAAGATAAGCCTGAGGAATACTGTCAAATCTGGAACAGAGTCCTGATGAAGTCCATGCAAAACAGCATATAGAATCAGAACCAAGGGCACTACACTCACAGGAGCCCCCAGAAGTTCACATGGAAATGTTCAGTGGGAGAATGGATTGTACATACACAAAGCAACACCACCAAATAGCAGCTGCAATGAAGCTGAAAACAGAGACACCAAGAGCACTAAGCAAAAAAAAAAAAAAAAAAAAAAAAAACTGTGCCAAGGATTCTCAAGGGCTGCCAGAACTTAGAAATCTAGAAATCCCATAAACACTTCCCTGGCATTCAGATGAGGTACCAAAACATTTCCCTGTAGGAATAAGAACTATGTTCTAGTGTTAGATCCATTCTACAACGATTCTGAAAAGTCACAGGGGAAACAGAAGGTTAAGTCTAACCATATTGGAGGCTTAGACTTAAGCCCAATACCTCAAAACTCTAAAATTCCAGAAGAAATCAAAGGAAAAACATTAAGTTATTAGGATCTGACAATGATTTCTTACAAACCATACCTGAAGCTTAGGCAACAAAAGCAAAAACAAAGGCATTACATTAAAATTTAAAGCAAGGTGTGATATCACACGCTTTAATCCCAGCAACTCGGGAGGTTGAGTCTCTCAGCAACATAGTGAGACTGTCTCAAAATAATAAGTAAAAAGGACTGGGGATGTGGCTCAACAGTAAAGTGCCTTTGGGTTCAATCCCCCCAAATTTATTAATTAAACTTTTGTGCAAAAAACAGAGTGAAAAGACAAAACACAAAATATCTGGAAAGCCTATAAAGAGGTTAATATCCAGAAGATATGAATAATTCCTACAACTCAAAAGTCAAATTACCAAACCAAAAAAAAAAAAAAAATGCAAAGAAACTGAATAGGCATTCTTTCTCCAAAAATGATACATACAAATGGCCAAGAAGCACAAGCCAGTTCTTGCTACTTACAGAGCTTCCTATCTTTCACACCTAACCATATGAAGAATGTAGTCTGGGACAGGAAGATTAAATAAGGCCATGTCACCTAAGATTCACATCAGCCATAAACACCCAGTTTTCTAAGAGTACAACTATGAGGCATAACAGTCCAAAACTTTAATTCATTGCTGGCTCATATACGAGGTATATCACTGTGGGACGCTCAGTGTCCTGAATCATGGCTACATCAATGAAAATTTAACAGGTACACGGATTTGGGGTTTTTCTCATCATTCTATTCTTCTAATCTAGCAGAAGCAACATCCAAGGCTCATCATCATTACAAGAATCAACACAGGAAAAGAAAGCTGCAGACAATACATTTGAAATGGGCTGCAAACTGTTTTACTGCATTGTGCTACTTGAAGAATAAAAATACTCTCCAGCCCCACTATTACTATTAATACAAGTTACTTTTGTAAAAATTAATTTTTAGGAAACATTAAGAACTTTCATGTTATTTTTAGCCTTCTGCAATTTGACACTACTTCAACAGTAGATATATCTCTAAATTTTGAAAATAACTTCAAGTGTAATGTTTTGCAAAGTTGATATAAACTGATTTTTTTGTTGTTATATCTAATAATAGCTATGTTCATCTTATGGGAGGGTTACAATTTATACTGGAAGTCTCACACTATCTGACTTCTGGCATTAAATAAATAATTTGAGAAAGGTCAAGGCAGATTATAAGAACTGTCTAGTTGGGGATTATGAGTCAGGTCTGAGAAAGGAAAATGTGATATAAGTTTCTGAAACATATCAAAAAGCTGCCCACAATTTGCTTCTAAACAGCAGGAAATGTAGCTCAGTGGTAGCGTGCTTGCTTAACATGAGGCTCTGAGTTCAAGCCCTAGCACCATAAATAAAAATAATAATAATAATAAAAAATGAATCCTCAGGGGAGTGAAGTGGAGAGGTGGGCTAAAATGTGTGAGAACCGAGAAAACAAAACCAGCCATAAACTGTTGTTGAAGCTGAGTGATGGGGAAATAGGGGCTCATTGTACTATCCTCTGTACTTCTATAAATTTTCCATAATAACTTGAGTTTAGAAATTACAAAGGCATGTATAATACATACGAGAAAAGCTATCTTATAAATTTAATAAAGTAATGAAGAATACAATCTTAGTTTGAATTAACCTTAGCAACCAATGAAGTTAATTCCATTGTTTCCATGTAAATACAAACACAAAAAATAATTTTACAGGTGTAGAATTAGAAACTATCCATGAATCCCACACATAAATCCCTATATAGGTTTAATTAAACCCTATAAGTATTCTATTAGGATTGAGAGAACAGATTCTGTTACTGTGACTACATCAGTACATACTAGAAAATCTAACAGAAAGAAAGAAAAGTCAAGCTGGATCCCATGTGATTGGCAGGGTGGGGGATTGGAAGCAGTCATCTTAGACATCTACCAAATAAAAAGCCTCCAGATGGTTGTTGTCATAGACATTTAAAAGAAATCTTGAAAACTACAGATATTAAAACTAAATTGGAGACTGAGGTTGTGACTTAGTGGTAGAGTGCTTGCCTAACATGCATGAGGCATGGATTCAATCCCAGATTTTTTTTTTTTTTTTTGGCAGGGGGAGGGCAACGGCGACACAACACCATACCCAAAGCACAATGAAATATCATTATACCTACTAAGGTAACTATAATCAAAATAAGTTTTGGTAATGATATATAAAGAAAATAAAACTTTCATATACTGCAGGAAGGTAAGATGATACAGCCACTTTAGAAAACCCTTTAGCAGTTTGTCATAATGTTTAATATAGAGTGATTATATGCACCAGCAATTTTACTCTACACAAAAATTTGCATGCAAATATTCACAGCAATATTCATAACATCCAAAAAGTGAGAACAACTCAAATGTCCATTAACTAATAAATAAGGGGTAAATTTATCCATACAATGGAATATTGTCCAACAACAATAAAAACAAATGACATTCTGATACATGCTGAAAACACTGTGGTCAGTGGAAAATTGGAGACAAAGAATACATATTTTATGATTCCATTCACATGAAATGCCTAGGATAGGGATCTACAGGGATAGAAAGCAGATCAGTGGTTGTCAGGAGTTGAGGAAGAAGGGAATGAAGAGTGACAGCAAAGGTTCTAAAATCAATGGGAGTGACAGCTGCAAACCCCAGTGAATATATTTAAAACCACTAAACTACATTTTAAATAGGTGAGTTTTATGGCATGTATCTCAATGAAGCTATAATGAGATGAGCTATATATCAATACAGTTATAAAATACATATTAAGTGAAATGACAATAATAATATCTCCAAATACAGCCTAGACATGGGTTACACTAAATTTACAATACTTGTAAACCCTAACAAAATGCTGGAAAGTAGATCCTAATCAAAGATTTAAAATGCAGGGTCACTGAACAGTGATTAATGGAATAACCTAATTGAGTTTGCTCTAGAGAACAGGATATAGCTAGTTATACCCTAATTCACGTGTTCTGAGAGGCACTAACAGTTTCATTCTAATGGTTAACATTTGTGCAGTGTCCCTTTAGTGCTAGGGTTTATTCTAAGGGCTTCACAATTACTTTAAAAAAAAATTAAAAAGACAAGGTCAGTCTCAAATTTGTGGGCTGAAATGGTCTTCCCACCTCTGACTCCCAATAGCTTAGAGTACAAGAGTGCACCACCATGCTCAGCTCACAATTACTCTTTCTGAAACAACTTAGGAAGACAGAGAGGAGGAAACGGTCTCCTGCCAAACACTACATAGCTAATACTGCTGATATGAAAATTCGAACCCAAAGTCTGACATCAGAGTTTGTACTCTTAACTAATGTGTCAGACTTCCTTAATGAACAGAAGGTTGGTAAATAACAAAGACATTCAATTTAAACCTAATCACCATCCTCCTCCAGATGTTTTATGTTCTACTCAGTGACATTGATGAACCACAGCCAGGTAAACATAAATGTATTTAAAATTAGGGCATGAAAATCTATCATTCATAAAAAAATATATCCATACGCTACTTACCTTCTGTATTACTGACAGCTGGCTCAGGGGTGATTCTCCCATCATTATTATTAGAGCTCTCCTCATGGCCATACATCACATGATCATCATCTCTATTTTCTGGCCAGTGTGGAACCTCACTTGTGTCTGTTGAGCAGCTACATGCATCTTCATTCTTGTTGAAATATCTTTGTAGCCACCCTGGCACAATATTCTTAACAGATTCTGTAACCCTGCTAAGAATGCCCTGTTGGGAGAAAACACAAGACAATTTTAGAAATTAATCTTTTTAAATATATAATCACTTACAGAAAAGAAACTCATGCCAAGCAAGACATAACTATTTCCAACAGAGTTTACTAAAATTCAGTTACTAAAGTTACGATGACACAATATTTTAAGTTTTCTTTATATAAAATTCTTACTTTTTCCTTTGTTCTATAGCATACATGAGCTAATATTTGTCCCAAATGCCTAATTATTCTAATCCTTTAAAATACCCCATAAGCTATCAAATAAGCAAGATCTATTTTAGATTTAGCAATAAAGTACGTACTAAATGTTTTAATCCAAGAAAAGGCATCCTTTTCTATCTCAATGTATTAAAAGAAACCATATAAACCATAACTTCAGTAACAACTATTTACACATTCTTTTAAAAAAACAAAACAATTAGACTAATAGAAATGAAGGTTTAAGAACAAAAGACAACTAATCCAACATACATTAATCCAAGAAATATTCTAAAATCTTTTTAAAAAAATATTTATTTTTTAGTCGCAGTTGGACACAACACCTTTATTTCACTTTATTTTTGTATGTGGTGCTGAGAATCGAACCCAGGGTCTCACATGTGCGAGGCAAGCGCTCTACCGCTGAGCCACAACCCCAGCTCCTCTAATATCTTTTGAAAGTGAAATTTTACTGTATTGACTTTTAAAGGAAGAAATATAAAGTGGTATTATAACTACAAGACTTATTAACATTTACAGTGACTTCAGTTATGAGTCAGGCAATGCTGTAATCAATTTATTTCCTTCAATTTAATCTTACAATAATTATATGAAGTTGAAACTAATACTCCCATCACTTTAAGGATGAAGAGAGATAATAAGTAACTTACCCCAGGCACAAACACAACTACTTCAGTATATCTAAGACAGACTAAAAGCATGGGCCTTGGGATTACTATGACCCATTACAAAATTTGAGTTTCTCCCTGTTCTTTGATTTACTCTAGCTTAAGTAAGAACAACACCCCCTCCCCTACTAACTACTGAAATTATAGTGAAAATTATGTGACAGTACTTTTCAACTTACAACGTATAACATATTGGTAATTTTATTACTAACCAGGAAAAAAAGCCAACAGAAAAAACTCTGCTAAGGTAACCAATTGCAAGCAACAATTTCCTTCATTAAGCAGTATTAACTGGGTGGGGGTGGGGGTGGAAGTGGTTAGCAGATAAAAAAGAAAAAAAGGCAGAATATATGAATCAACTTTGAAAGCAACCCAAGGACAAAGAGGCTTTAAAAATCCTGTCAACAGAAAATATGGAACACATGTCTGATACAGGCAAACACTTGAACAGCAATTTCCTCATTGTTTGAAAACGTGCAAGTAACAAACTAAAAGTATGTATTTTCCCATGTGTTCTATGAACAGATTTTCAACAGATCTACAAGATCAGCTTTCAAACCCATAGTTTCAGAATATTCACTACTAAAAAACACATTTGCACTGTTTCCTTTTTCTATGCCATGATGCATAATATTAGCTACTTTGGAAAAAAAGATCATATTAAACCTACTACATCTAGAGTTCACATTTTTAATAATATAATATAGTACTAGTTCTTTATCCCACCCTCCACTATTTCAAATACCTGGAAGTACTTACAAGGTAAAATTCAGTTTAAGATAGCCTTTCAAAAAAATAAGACACATATGATATGAGGTTATAGGTTAGCTAAAGCACTACAGAAATAACTTAGGGTGGAAAAAGTCATTTGTGGACTTCTAAAGCATAAAAATATAGAAATGTAAAAATATAAAAATATCAAGGATCCTCATGATCCTTATCTAAAGCAAGCAGAGAACAACATAAAAATGACACCATATTTAACCAGAAGTCACTTGTGTGTCAGCAGGAGATATGTTAGAGAACAATCAAAAACCAAATCTGAATAATCAAAACAGATACGAAAAAGCTTATTCTCTGAAGTACACATGAACTGTGCTTACAAGACTTTCTCTTTTCTAAGCTAAAATTTAACCAATTTATCTAGTCTCAGCCCAGAGCAGCTTAGCACAGGAAAATTTCAGTGGGACAGAGTTACTAGTGGCACAGTAAATGACAGCAAAAGGATTTTTTTCCAAAAAAAAAAAAAAAAAGTTCATTCAGTAAATAATAAAAAGTACTTAAATAATCAAACATACCTCAAATGACACAAGTCATCAGGACAAAGTTAAAGTAAGCTTAACATATTCTAATCCTAGTGGTTCTCTATGTGTGGTTCCCTCAGCTACAGTAGCATTAATCTCAGGTAATGTACTCCTAATGTACTCTCTTCTTACCTAGTCCGCCCAAGTGATTCTGATGTTATGTTAAAGTTTGAGAACCAACACTACAGTTAAAGACATTAGGAAATTAGACACATTTTAGGAAATTATGATGACATTTAGGGGGAAAAGCTCCTCTACAACAGGTTAATATAATCAAGCATACTTTAAAAAAAAAAAAAGACTCAAACTTCAACTGTCTAGAAAACATACATGTGGAACACTAGTCGGACAATAATTAAAATATAATGAAAATATCCTGAAGTGAATCAGAACAACAAACTTTGCAGTGACCATTTTAGACTGTACTGAATACAATGCAGTTCACACACTGCTTTTCTCCATTCAATCAATACTAATTGCACACCGTAGTGTGCATCAAGAATTAAACACTGGTGGGGCCGGGGTTTAGCTCAGTGATAGGGCACTTATCTCATAAGTGTGAGGCACTGGGTTCAATCCTCAGCACCACATAAAAATAAATAAATAAAATCAGGGTATTGTGTCCATATACAATTAAAAATATTTTTTAAAAAAAGAATCAAAACACTGGGGATACAGTGGTGAACAAGTTTTTGCCCAATCAGGGAGAAAAACAAAATATGTCACATATAAACATACATGTGAGATAGTGCCATGAACAAAAATCAAGAGAAAGAAAAATGAGATGGGTGTCCCATTACATAAGCACAGAAAATGTCTGAAAAGGGTCTTTATTAAATAATAGGCTATGCAAATTTCTACTGTCTAAGTAGACTAAGGGAACAAAAGTGAGAAGACCTAAATAAAGGAGTATCCTTCACATATGCTATCCAAACTTAGGGTTACCTTATCAATAAAGGCAAAAATCTAATATATCTTAAGATAAACTTGAAATCCTTCAAAAATCCCCTTGAAACATACACTTATATGTGTGTCTTTGCACATGTGCTTAGAATCATCTGCTTCATCTTTTGTTCTTCAGTTCACATATCTAATCATTATAAAAGGACTAATATAATTATTCTCAAAAAAGTGTAGTCCTCAACTGGGTGCAGTGGTACATTCCTGTAATCCCATCAGCTCGGGAGGCTGAGGATCACAAGTTCAAAGCCAGCCTCAGCCTCAGTAACTTATTTATTGAGACCCAAAGCAATTTAGCAAGATTCTATCAATAAATAAATGGACGGGAGATGTGGCTCAGGGATTGAGAGTCCCTGGATTCAATCCTAGGTACCCACCCCGCAAAAAGTCTTCAGATCAGAAGTACTGTTATACTTAGATAAATACAAATTTCTTTTTAACAAGCTCTTGGAGTTATCATTATGCAAATTAAATTCTGAGAGCCACGCTCTTAAAATTATTTAAAAATTCAGTGACCTATTATACCAAATAAGACCTTGATAAACATAACCTTATAAACTTAACTATAATATAAAGTAACATTTTACCTAAAAGACCACCCTATTTTCAAAATTATCAAGTTCATCCAACCATTACACTTGTTTTTATAAACATTATAAACTTTATAATATGGACTCCGAAAATCAATCAGAAGTAAATATGCACCCTGGAGCTAATTTTATTTCCACTTGTTAAAGACTTGCACAGATTATGTACTTGCTTTTAGTAAATGACCAACTAGGAGATATCAGGATTGTTTAAAAATTCCTCAAGAAGAAAAAAACATCTCTTGATTATACACAGAATTACACTGAATAAGATCTGAAGAAGTATCTTCTTGTCTGTCAATTTTAAAAGAGTTTTAAAGAACCAAACACTTTAGCCCTTAATGAAAAATTAAGAGAGTGAAAAGAATTGGAAAAGGGGAAAAATGGCTTCCTTTTGGAGTTAAGTTTTCATTGACCTTACTACCAAAGAAGGCCCGGTGTAACCCAACTATCTTTTCAGGAGTTCTTGAGGAGTTCTCTTCAGGTCTTTACAGGAATGGGGACAGTCAGTTTGAAGAAAGAATGCTTCATGACTTAAAAAATATAACAAGCCAGGAATAGCAGTGCACATCTGTAATATCAGGGACTCTGAGGCTGAGGCAGGAGGATTGAGAATTTGAGTCAGCCGCAGCAACTTAGCAAGACCCCATCTCAAAATGTGTATACACACACACACACACACACACACACACACACACACAGGGCTGGGGACGTAGCTCAGTGGCAAAGTGTCCCTGGGTTGTCCCCAGTACCAAAAATAAAATAAAATAAATAATAATAAATAAAATAGAAAGAGTTGAGAATATAACTAAAGAGATAGAATGCTCTCGGGTTCAATCCCCTATTCTGAAGGACATGGAGAGGGAGAGGCATGCGCGCGCGCGCACGCACACACACACACACAACGTAACAAAAGGAAAAACCGAGGAAGAAACACAAGTACTCTGAAGAAAGGTCCAGTGAATACTTAAGTCCTACTTTTTCCAGATCTTTCAGCAGTAAGCCTAGCATCCTGATGGAAGTTTTCCTATAGAAAACCGCCTCTGACACTCATTCCCTTACAAGAGTACCAGCAGTGCCCTGCTACCTACCACATGATGGCAATCTGCCAAATGGCATGGTAATTACAGTCTGTCTGTGGCCTTTACCAGAGCACAGTTCTGTGAGAGCTGGCATCAGGTCTCACAGAGCACAAATTTGTTGGTGCATGGGTTTAATTTACCTACAGCCGCACTGCTCAAATAACAGCTTATTGCCACATATGAATATTCTAGAGCAAGTTTCTAAAAACATCAATTCTAAAACTCTAAAAAACATGTAATACATTTGCATGATGTAAGTTTCACTTTGAGCAATTATCATTTTTTATGCCCCACTAACATCTCTTGCCCACAAAAACCAACTGAAGCTGTCCAAGGGCAAGGAGAGACTGAACCATCCTCTGGAATGATAAATAACTAAGCCAATGTTAAAATGTTAAATGACAGCAGAAAAGCAATCCTAAAAAGTCAAATTAATGAAGTGTTTAGGAAAAACAATAACAACAACAAAAGGCATTAAAATCTTAAAAACACTCCCTGCGGCACTGAAGCAAAGTCTACACTAGATGATAAGAAATAACATGAGTTAATAACACGAGGGTCTTGCTAAACTGAAGGATTAAAGGAGTAAATTTTTAAACTTGGATTTCTCAAATCTAGTGGGTTCTCTCCCCATTACTGAGGGTTCTTCATTTGGCAAAACACATCAAATGTGTCATTAGATCAGGCATGGTGATGCACACCTATTATTCCAGCAACCACGGAGGCTGAAGCAGGAGCATTGCCAAGTTCAAGGCCAGCCTTGGCAACTTAGCAAAACCCTGTCTTGAAATTAAAAATAAAAAATTCTAGTGTATGGCTTATTATATAAAAATAAATGAATTTTGGGAAAGTAAACTTAAAAAGGACTGGAAAAAGCAACCCTGGGTTCAACCCCAGGGGATGGGGAGGTGGGAATAACTGAGATTTAGAATAATTAAATATCCAACTTGGAGGTCACAGTGAAATTAAATTCAATACTACACATATATCAAGAACATTCACTGTGTAAAGCACTACGGACATATTAGCTTTTCAAATATATTTAATCAGAGTTCAAGGATTAAGGAAAGAAGACTAAAGTGGGGGAAGGGGAAGAGTTTTACTATACAACACCAACTCAGAATTCATTTGCAATTATAAAGACATTCTTTTTGTACAAATCTTTCATCAGAGGCATCTTCCAATATGGACACAGGATATATCCTTCCTATACATATTTCCTTCTCTTAGGTTTGTTACTTCAGTTCTATTCCACTCCCTTTTCCTTTCTGGGTTTGTTTGTTTGTCCTAGGAATTTGCTTAACCACTGAGCACATCCCCAGCCCATTTTTATTTTTTATTTACAGCCAGGGTCTTGCTAAATTGCTAAAGCTAGCTTTGAATTTGTGATCCTCCTGCCTCAGCCTCCTGAGTCCACTTGCTTTTCTTCACATTATCATTTATTAAATGGTAGTACTCAGATACTGAAATCTCCTTTCTGAAATAATTTCACTGGATCTGTAACGATAAAACCAAAAACAATCACCAGTGTCAAGTTTGGCTGTTTTGACTGCTGTTTCTGCATTACACAGAAACCTGTCACCATCCCTTAAAAAGTTTTCTTTCTGTATACACCTTCCTGATCCATTTAACACCCATGTCACTAGACCCTCCTTCCCAAACTTTTTTCAAAGTCATTTCATATAGTTTCCCAAATGGGTTTTCTCCTTTGCTCCCTCAAATCCCAAGAACAATCTAAGAATCTACCTGACTTAATAATTATTAAAAACCACGAAATGGTAAAGGCATAAGTCACTCTATTCTTTCAGAATTTACAGCTTTTAAATATATGCATTCTAAAATTACTTATTTTAACATAGCTTCTCTGTTAGGTTAACAGTTGTTTCCATAAGGGGGAAAAGTAATTGGTATTTAAATTCTAATGCAGTTATACACCAAATTCACTTTCAATATCTTTAATTCAACTTCTAAATCTAAGGTACTGCCATATTTTATAAGCTGTTAGTCACTCAGTGGCCAAACTTACCCCATCCAAGCAGCTCAAGTTCTCTAGACCCTTAAAATACTTTTCTGATAAAAGAACAAAAATTCTACAATTGGCTACAGACTTTAACCTTTTTAAAAACTTTCTTCCATAAATGCAGCTAAGGAGAATTCATGACCCATTAAAAGCTCACAGCAGTTAAGCCCACTAAAAAACATTCATAAGATACATCCACATTTTTCTCACCTAAGATGTTTGAAAACTGGGGTAAAAGTTTATTTCTTAAATCACACTATGAAAAAAGATAAGCAAAAGCAAACAAACTGACAAGCTGACATATATGGATAAGAAAGCCATCTTATCATTTTATTTCTGACAATTAGCTGTAGCTGGCAGCAAGAAGTTACAACAGGCTTTCCAATGCACAATCTTTTAAAAATATATTTCAGCCATAATCAAAGTAGCTACAAGTGTTTTAAAATATGGAACCATTGCAATCTAATAATACTCTTCACCTAAAGAAAACAACTTTCATTAGGTAAAGACCGAAGTTTTCATTTTACTTCAAACTAATAGCTACCTACCTTAGCAAGGTTCTTTCTAGGAAATAAAGGATACACTTGGGCTTTTTTGTCATCTTAATTTAAAAATTTAGTAAATAGCTGGACCAGTGGCACACACCTGTAATCCCAACAACTCTGGAGGCTAAGGTAGGAAGCTCACAAGTTTGAGGCCAGCCTTAGCAATCTATCAAGACCCCAACAACTTAGGGAGACCCTGTCTCAAAATGAAAAATAAAAAGGGGTAGCGATGTGACTCAGTGGTAAAGCATCCCTGGGTTAAATCCCCAGTACTCCCCCAAAAAACAAAACAAAACAAAAAAACAAACCTAGCTCTCAATACAATACTTGTGGCTTTTCTCCATATACTTAAAATGACTGGCACTTATATGAGGAAAATACTAAATACTTAAAAGGGTAGTAGTTGTTTAATATTTGGTCTCACCACCTCATCACTCAGTAAACAAAGATCTCAAATCTTATATAAACCTATTAAGGATTGAACTTGGGAAGGGGGTAGAACCTTTAAGAGGAGGCAAAGTTCAGACAATTCATGCCAGGTATCAGGGGTACACCTGTAATCCCAGTGACTCAGGAGGATCACAAGTTCCATACCAGCCACAACAATTTAGCAAGGCCCTAAGCCAGATCCTGTCTCAAAATAAAAGTTAAGCAAATAAGGCTGGGAATGTGGCTCAGTGGTAAAGCACCTCTCATTCAACGGCCCACCCCCCCAAATCAGACACAATTTAAAGACATTTAAATTCAAAGGTTCTACTTCATCACATCAATTTAAAAGGAGTCCTAACTATACATGTCAGATCCTATACTAAAGCTATACTTATATTATCTCATTTAACCCTCACAACAAGTTTTACTTTACTAATGAGGAACTTAAGAATTTTAAATTGCCCAAATCAGAGCAATCTAATGGGATTCAAACTCAGTTAATCCCATTAGAGTATGTTTTTCCAATCAATTATTTCCATTTTTATATCCATTTAAAATATTAAGCCTCTAGGATAAAACAAAGACAAAAGTCAGAACTACTTAGTGACTTCTAGAATGTGTTTAACACTCAACCTTTAAATATCCCTTCTTACCAAAACCAAAAACACTTTAGCCATCAGAGAGCACACAGGACATACTTACCCCGGGGCAGAGTATCAAAAAAGAAGATACCAAAACAAAAACCACACTATCATATAAACCAGCTTAGCAAATTATGGTCTGTAGGCTAAATCCAGGCCTTAGCCTGTTCTTACACAGGATAAGAATGGTTTTAACATATGCAAAAGGGTTGTAAAAAGGAGAGAGAGAGGGGCTAGGGTTGTAGCTCATGTCTAGTAGAGCACTTTCCTAGCATATGTGAGGCACTGGGTTCGATCCTCAGCATCACATAAATATAAATAAAATAAAGGTATTGTGCCACCTACAAGCAAAAAAAAAAAAGAAAGAAAAAGAAAAATTTACCTTCTGTTCCTTTCCAGAAAAAGTTTACCAACCCCTGATCTTTGTTTTTGTTTGTTTTGTTTTTTTGTACCAAGGACTGAATCCTGGAGCGTTTAAGCACTGAGCCATATCCCCAGTCCTTTTTATTTTGAGATAGGGTCTCACTAGGTTGCTTATAGCCTCAAAACTGCTGAGTGGACTCCCTTAGCTTCAAACCAGAAGACAAATCTCACAACTCCAATTGGAAGGCAAAAAGTAAGTGACTCCCTCTCACCAGGAGGTGGCAGTAGTTTCTTCCAGAAGAAGCCCTTTCTTTTTCAGTTCTGAATTGATTGCTGGCTCATGTGCTAGAATAATTTGTAGTAGCTATTACAAAAGGCAAGAGGTTTGACCTCTCTGCAGAACAACACAAAAATGAGATGGGAAGTGACAAGAACTAACCACATTCTCTTTAGTGACCTATTCACCCCCAAGTAGAAAAATGATACCATTCCCTTCATAAAAGTGTCTAAGCTAAAAGGTATACGAAGCAGAAGAATACAAGTGAAAATTATCAACTTGCACTGTTCAAAGCTATTCTTCATTTTTGCTTCTGAAGCCAGATTTAAAGTTAGGTAGTCAGTGTAGTTAGGTAAATCGGGTCTAATATTGAGTAAGATCCAAAATAGAGGCCATATTGAGAATGAATTCAGGGAAAAGCAGAACAATTCTTGGAATATTAATGTCCCCAAGGCCCAGAGCCCAGAGTGTTAATGAAACAGCTCCCAGCAAACTTGAAGATGCTGACTCAAAAGTCCTTCCTGCCCAGATTACTTCTTTGGCCCACCTGTGCCCCACCCTTCGGGCCTTCCCACCTACATTCCATCACTGAAAGATAACAGAACAAAGGACAGGAATGGGGTGGGGGGACCAGATGAAGACCCTAGGTATAAAAAGGAGAGACAACAGCACTTCCATGGATTCTATCTTTTGGGTCCCCTTCTTCCTTCGGGAGAAGTTTTTTCTGCTGTCCTTTAATAAACTTCTACCTTCCACTCTCACCTTGCCTCGGCATGCTTCTCTGATGTTATACTTCAACATTGGGGAAGCAAGGACTAGTCAACAGCGGTAACAATTCTACAGTTCTTAAGCGTTACTATCCCTCAGTGAGTTAAGTAAGATAATGGATTTCTGTCTCCACATCTTCAAGCACAGTGACATTTTAAAGATCATAAGTTACAAGGAGAAAATGTTAATCTTTACACATTTCCTTCAGAGCTAAACCAGAAGTCAAAACAGGAAATTACAAGTCAACTGAACATGTGCAGAAGTCACAGGTACCGGGTGACTGCACTAGCTAGTTGGCCTGACAGAGTTTGGTAAACACCCATGAACTAACAGTGCCAGACCTCTCATTCTTATTCCAACCTTCTACTACAAAACCAAAGGCTTCATTTTCACCCAGAAAACCTTGAACACTTAATCAGTTAACATTAGTACAAAACATGCCATGTCATGAAGCTCCTTGCTATTCATGATGACTCAGCAGCTGCTGCAAAACATCCACTGGATTGTCTAGTATAGTTGAGAGCAAGCAGGTCCACCAAAGTTCCAGTAAGGACTAAGAAAGGTCCTTATTTTAAGATGAAGAGAAAAAAATAATAATAAGAAGAATATACTTTAATATATCCCCCAATACTACGTAGTCTCTGCCAGTATTAAGTGATCAAGAAACCCCTAAATATCTCAGATCCCAGTTCAAAAGCTAAAATATATTTTCTTTTTCAATCAAATGGCTGGTACAAGAAAAAAGTATTTTAGATAAGAAATGATGATAAATTATCAAGATTTAAAATAAAACCACACAGCCTGAAATCATAGCAGCTCTAAAAACAACTTGGACTTTAGGTGTTGTACTATTAAGGCATTATCCCTCCCAAATTAGATTTTTATCTAAGTACTTTTTAAAATAAATTGTGATTGTAACCTTTGCCACCCTAGAATATATAATTTCCCTTCTAAATTCAATCCAAACCATTCATTGGTCTTTATTTTTAAAAATTCATTTTTTTCTATAGCAGCATAAGATCCAGGAAAGCATTCAGTTTATTCTTAGGAGAAACAGAAAGCACGTAAATCTAACTTCCATACACAAAGGATTACGTAAGGTTAAATGGTCAGGCTTGTGACCTGAATTCTAATCTTAAATCTGTCTCCAAACACCCCTGTTTCTCACAAAGAACTCTGAAAACCAAGCTTTTCTGCAAATATCTGGG
>NW_025999913.1:13084402-13111827 GCF_001458135.2 Marmota marmota marmota
GCTGTTGCGCCTATTGCCGCTGTTTAGGCCGCCGCCGCGATCTCGAGCCAGAGCACCGTCACTCGTCAGCGCCCGACGCGTGCGCATCATCACCGCCGCGACGCGGGGAGGCGAGGAGGAAGGAAGGCTGGTCGAGCCCGCGCTCTTGCCGCGGGGCCCGCTGGGAAACGTAGTTCAACGCCCGGTCGCGGACGCGCAGAAGGAGTGGCGCCCTGCCGGCAGAGGCACAAAGCCTGGGCGGCGCGTCTGCTGTGGGCTGTAAAGGAGATCTTGGAGAGACGTTGGGCTTGAGCACAGTAACCTCCTCCCACTCTGCTTCTCCCCATCATGGTTCAGCTGGCAGAAGGTGCATGTGAAACCAAAGACAGGAGCTGTTGATGTTTTATTAAGATGAAAAAAGAGAAAAGCAAACCTGGGGTTGAATAAGCACTGTCCATGAACCGTAGGCCTAAAGCAGAACTGGAAAATACATGCAGCTTACCAGTGTTTCTTTAGACACACAAGGGCTTTGCTGCCAAGCACACAGGGCTGGAATTCTGGCTTCGCCGCTCTGCCTACTGGACTTTGGAGGACTCAAAACCTTCTGGGCCTTGGCTTTCTGCTCTATAGAAGGGAAACTTTAAAATCCACCTTATAAAACCATAGTGAGGAGTAAATGTGATCATCTGTGTACAGCACTGAGTGTATTTACTGGTATGCAAGAAGCACAGTAAATGGATGCAGTTATAACCTAATGTAGTTAGCCAACATTATGGGTAAGTAATAAATTTCTAGTAATTTTAAAGGTAAACATTTTTTTTCCAAATAGCATTCTATTTAGGAAACTGAATAAGCTAGATTCAAAGACTCAATTCACTACCTGTAAAGATTCTAAGAGCTGACAGAACGATTTAGTCCAGTTTGTCATTCAGCCTCCAAAATGGAGGTTTTCAAAGATTGTAGCTGGCACCATCAAGGACACTGAGCTAGGCAGTCAAAGCCAGTATTAGAACCCATCTGTAAGAGCTGAGACACTATCTGGATGCAGTAGTGCACGCCTGTAGTCCCAGTAGGCTGAGGTAGCAGGATCCAGAGATCAAAGCCTGCCTCAGCACCTTTGGGAAACCCTGTCTCTAAGTAAAACATAAAAAAGGACCGGTGGATGTGGCTTGATGGTTAAGCACCTTGGAGTTCAATCCCTAGCACGACAATAACAAAATAAAATAAAAGATCAGGGAGAAAAATCTGTTGTGAAAAACCATAGGCTTTATGTTCTATTTGAGACAATTATTTTTGAATATATAATAACTTTGAAATCAAATACACAAATCTATCACTTACTAGCTGTGTAGCCTTGGAGAAGTTACTGATCTTCTTTCTAAGCTTCAGTTTCCTCATCTGCAAATAGAGTGAATATTGACCTCAACAGGGTGGTGGCCCTGCTGAAACTTCAGATAGTAACTTCAGATAGAAAGCATCTAACAATATTGACAAGGTATTAGCTACAGATAACAAGCTCCAAGAATTCTATACCCTCTCACCCCCAATCTGTATGATTCAAGTCACTGTTTAAATCATATAAGTGAAATTGTAAAACCAAACTTTTAGTACCTTCAACTTGTAATGCCTTTTAGCACTTAAAGAAATCATGCTGTACCGGATACAGGCTGCAGAGCAAACGACTTTCTGTGGCACCTCTGACCATATCCACTAAGACAAGTTGCCAAAAATGATAAACAGAATTAGTCTACTTCTTCTTCTCCCCAGTCCTAGCTTCCCTCTACTGCTATTACCCCACAGACTCTCCAGGTATTTTCTTCCCCCTGAAGCACTGCATCTTCCCCCCCCCCCGCCCCCAGTACTAGTGACTGAACCCAGGGCGCTCTGTTCAGCTCCATCCCCAGCCCTTATTATTATTTTTTGAGACAGGGTATTACTAAATTGCAGAGGCTAGCATCAGACTTGCAATCCTCCTGCCTCAGCCTCCCAAATCATGGGGATCACTGGCCTAAGCCATTGCAACTAGAAGAAATCCTCTTCTTTTCTTAGGTAGGTATTTGCCAAGCAGAGTAAGGTGATTCCTGGTGCTTACTGGCAGAGAAGATCTGTACCTGATCTTTTAATTGGTCTTCAATTGTAGGAGATTGAACTGTATCCACATCTCATCTTCCTTTTCACCCTATCAGAATCAAAATTTCGGGCACAGGAAACCATCTCCTTCTTGAGAGGGACAGCCTTCACAGCCAAGCTTTGAAAGGAAGAAACATGTAAAAGAATTGGGCCAAATCTAGACAAAACTTCAGAGTAGAAGATGGGTAGAATTTTGAGGAAATTGGGGAAAATGCACATCTCTCTTAGCCTTGCTCTCAATTGTTTCCCTCATTCCACAGGTATTTCTTGGAAGCATAACAAAATTTAAAGGGACAATGATACAGTAGTCCTACATTCATGTAACTGATTCACTGAAAGCTGTACCAGACAAGAAATAAGAGGAAGAAATCTGCAATGAACCTGGACCCAGTTGGTTTTATTTTTTGTTTTTAGCTGAAACAAATAGTTTATTGGGAGACAACTCAGCTCATGAAAATCCTATTACTACTACAGTATTTCTTCACCAAGAAACTTTTTTTATTTTTTCCCCTATGACATGGTAACCATCTGCCAATCATAAATCAGCAAATACAGAAGCTGCTGGCCTTTCACTAATAGATGAAGAATATCCACTAATTGCAAAAGAAATAAATTTGGTCAAAGTCCATCCTGGATTTAAAAAATAGCCTTCCTTTATTCTTTAAAAGGTAAGACGATCATTTAAAGATGACAATGAAAGGAAGTTAGGTAGCTTTATGTGTTTACTTTGTATAGATAAAAAAAACGAGGCATGTGCTATGATGTCTACTTTGTTAAGTAGTTTTAGATAGATCTCCTTGAGCTTCACATATCATGTGATAATTATTACCAAGCATTTCATTAGATAGAAAAATAATGTTAAAGTAGTGAGATTCACATTCTACTATATACAATCACAGCTGGAGAAACTCAATAAATATGACAATGCAGAGTTCAAATTCTAGAAAGTTATTGGAGGTTTTTGCTTGTTTGTATTTTAGGGGAAGAAGGGCCATGGCAGTGGGAAGATTTTTAAAGATATAAATCAGTATACTCTCATTAACTTATTATATTTTCTGTCTTTGGAGAATAAAGTAATATTTAAGATGAAATGAATTAACTAATGTAACCAAGTTTTGATTAATTACATCTATCACATGATTCCAACATGCGTTAGATTTTTCTTCTTCCTGACTACATGAATGAACATAAACACATGTAACTCAAAGCAAATTTTTAAATTCATTATGTTTTTGTGGGTGGAGGCATACCAGAGATTAAACTCAGGGGCATTCAACCACTGAGCCACATCCCCAGCTCTATTTTGTATTTTATTAGAGATAGGGTCTCACTGAGTTGCTTAGCACCTCACCATTGCTGGCTTTGAACTTGAGATCCTCCCGTCTCAGACTCCTGATCCACTGGGATTACAGGCATGCGCCACAACGCTCAGCCCCTAAATTCATCATTTTTGAATGAAATTGTTTGGATAAAATGACAACTGAATTCAGGTCAGTTCCCATCAATTCAAGGTCAATTCCCATCCTAACATTAAAGACAGCTAGTGAATCATCAACTGAAATCAAATGATTAAAAAACAAATATTCTGGGCACCGTGGTGCATGCTGGTAATCCCAGCAACTCAGGAGGCTAAGGCAAAAGCATCACAAGTTCGAGGACAGCCTCTGCGACTTCACAAGACCCTCAGCAACTTAGCAAGAGTCTGTCTCAAAAGGTAAAAAAGGCTGGTAGTGTAGCTCAATGGAAGAGCACCCCGGGTTCAATCTCCAGTACCAAAAATATAAACAAAAATAAAAACAGTTATTTAATCATAGAAATGTAAAATTGTGCTGCAATTGAATACAATGAATCAAAATACATTCTGCTGTCATATACCTAATTAAAATTTTTAAAAAAGAAAACAATTATTTATTGAGAGCCATTTAATACATGTTGAGCTCTTAGCATTTGGTATGTCATTGAATACAACTGTATCCTCTAAGGATTGTACTGAGTTCTCTTAAAGTTTAATGCATTATGCTCTACTGACCACGAGGTTCTTGACACAATTCACCTACAGAATTCTACAGTATAAATTCTAACACATTATTGAATCTATTCCATACAAACAACCTATTGGCTTGTTCAGTTTTAGAGTTTTTTAAAAAATATAACTGATCAGTTACTTTAACCAGACTCATCATTATGGTTGCAAGTATAAAACAATTAAGAGTCCCAAAATTCAAATTGCTAACACCAAGTACCAAGCTTCTTTATTTTTTAACGGCATTTGTAGAAAATACTCCAATTGATCAGACCCTAACTTGTGAAAGCTTTTCTTTTAAAGTGCATTATTCTAATTAGTATGGAAACAACCCTAATGTACACATCACCCCACCACCTCCACCTGAAAAGCACAAACTACCTAGTTTAAACTAACAGTGGCTTTTGGTCCGTTGCTGCTCACTGACTGTAGCAGCAGCATCCCCTGGGAGCTTGTTAGACTAGAGCATCTCTGTCCCTTCCAGGCCTACTCAATCAGCACCTCCAGATGAACAAGATCACCAGGTGACTTGTATGCACATTAAATTGAAAAGCACTGTTTTGAAAATCAACTATGTCACCAGAATTTATTAGGCACATCTGAAATATTAAGAATCTGAAACCAAAGATTAGTTTTGAAATAACCTTGAGTGGAGATATTTGAAAAACACTTTGCTAATTCCCAAACAGCCTTCTTATAAAACTTTTCTTTTAGAATTAATTCATGACAGACAACAACCAGAAGACATAGATGTAGAGTAAACCATAAATCAAGAGCCTATGACCAGCTGGGTGTGGCAGTGCATGCCTGCAATCCCAGTGACTCAGTAGGCTGAGGCAGGAGGATTGAGAGTTTATGGTCAACTCACCAAATTAGCAAGGCCCTAAGCAATGTAGCAAGATTCTATCTGGAAATGAAAAGAGCTAGGGATACAGCTCATTGGTGAAGTACCACTGGGTTCAATTCCTAGTGCAAAAAAAAAAAAAAGCCATGAGCAGAGAGAAATGCCAGAAAACTAGTGGTAAATCATTACTATGACTTTTCTGAAGTAATCACAAAGTCTTTCTGGGGGCTGGTGCTGGGGATTGAACTCAGTCACTCAAATACTGAGCCATATCCCCAGCCCTATTTTATATTTTATTTAGAGACAGGGTCTCACCGAGTTGCTTAGCACCTTGCTTTTGCTGTGGCTGGCTTTGAACTCATGATCCTCCTGCCTCAGCCTCCTGAGCCACTGGGATTACAGGTGTTACCACTGTGCTCAGCCTCACAAAGCATTTTTAAGGAAGTATGCAAAAGCAAGTAAGGGATATTCTTGGGGACTGGATCATTTATTATCTAGTATCCAGAATGCCAGATGAAAAGTCAGGTAACTTAGAATAAAATCTGTAGATTTCACTTTCTTGAACTGTAAAACTTTAAAGGTAGGTATGATAGCTGCTTTCTCCTTGATAAAGCAGAAAAGCAAATAGATTGCCTCCTCAGACTATATTGACCTCTCAAAGAGGCACAATGAAGCCACAATGATGTGTAGATACAGTATTTTCTCCAAAACTTTTTCTTCTGTCAAATTTCAATTTTATAACCATAAAGGATCCTTTGGTTCAAAAATTCCCTTGAAGTTGGTCATGCATAGTAGTCTTCCCACAACACATCTAGAGTTCTTGACTCCTACAACAAGAAGGCCTAAAAAGTGGTGCAGTACCAAAAAATGGAAAATTATGATTTAAGTGCTCACGTGCATCTCCCCTCACACAAGCCAAAGAGAACCACAGCTGCTCCTGTGAGATTCACATCGATGCAGGATAATGACATAACTAGACCCTCCAAAAAGAGACCATCTAGGAATTTCTGATCCTCATGAATCCACAACAACCAAGAATTAAGAGTTGATGGATTGACAGCTTATGGAACATGTAGATTTTTCCCATCTTATTTACCAGTTGGTAAGTTCCACCTTCACCACCAAAGTGAACAGAAATTAAACATTTTAATGATTATTTTCATTAGCTTTTTTTTTTCCAAAGGAAGCTACACTATTACCTGAAACAGTGATTTAGTACATCCTTATTTTCCATTATCGTAGGTGGCAGAGTTAATTGAACAGAGCAATTAGCCACCCATAGTGATTAATTAAAATGATTTGAAGCCAACACCGCCAACTCATGTTTGGCTTGGGGCCATTACATGGCTCACCTTGTTTGGGTCCATTATAGGATATCTTGAGCTAACAAAAATATATGGGTCTTCAAAGCCAGAACGCAAACAACAAACAGAACTCTTCAAATGTTCTCTCCAAAGTAAAAATGACCAAAGCTGTGTCATTCCACATTCAGTATCAAACAGGCCGCATAGCCAGACAATCTCAAGGCAGTAGAGACACGGAGCAGAACTGGTCATACTGCTCCCCCGCTAGGAAGAGAGAGAGATCTCTGCACACAAAGGCTGATGCTCACCATGTACACACGTGATATATCACGTCAGAGGTCGCCACAGAGGCCCAAAGCCAATGACAAACAGCTTCTACCAGCCCCAATTAAGCCCAAGCCACCCCCGAACTGCTTTAAATGAGGAACAGTCAAATCTCTCTGTCTCTTGCAGGGGCGGAGAATCTTGCCCCTTCACTGAATCAGCAGCCACTGAGAAGCACTTACGAGAAGCACCTGTGGGCCCATCCCTCCAGCTGAAGGCCTGAGACCCATGATGGCTGGAGCATCATCCTTGCTAATCAATGCTGAAGTGCAGTTGCTTGCCTCACTCATCCTGAAGTCCACGCCGAATGGCAGTCACTGTGCAAAGCAGTCATGGTCTGCCTCTGGGGACTGAGGAGCGGGTCTACACAGATGGGAAGGAGCCCCCACTCTTCCCTGTCCACCACCGGCTGCAGTGAACGTGCCTCTCCCCTTACTCCTCATGGGGTCTACCTTTGCAGCTAGGCTTCCTCACACACCGGCCATGGTCCTTCTCTCTCAAGGTTTGGTTTTGACTTTCACTTCATTTTTCCTCCAGCACTAGGGTCCCTTGAAAAATATGAAAAACTGATGGAGAGGGGGAAATGCAACACTTCCCAGCATCTTTCCTAATTTCAGGCTGAGGACAAGTACAGCCTGAAATTAGGAAATTAGATCTACACAAGACAAGTCAGGTCATCAGTTTAAATTTCTCTGGCAACTTTCTGCCAAAAAATTCCTATATACACCAGCAATGTAGAAAAGGCAAGGGGAGAAGTTTAAGGGGTGGTGTCAGAGGAAAGAGAGGGAGGCTGAGAGGGGAAAGGGGATGGCAGACCTTCAATTCTGAATGACAGTCTCAGCTCGCCCCTTCTGAAAACACTCTCAAAAATCCTGCCAGATCACGGCCAGCCTGAACTCACCTTTGGTGTATTTTCCCCTCTGTTAAGTCACTCTTCTGGGTCCAGATTGGCTCCTTGTTGACCCAAATTCAAAAGCTGTAAAATGAACGAAGGAAAGATGAATGATACCTTGCAGAAATGGTGTCACAGAAGACCAGAGTGTCACTAGCGTCGTAAATAATGAAGGATTAATAAATAATACAAAGGAAAGAAAAGCCTCGCCTTATTGTCACTTCACGTTTTCCTGACATTTTGTATCCATAGTGCCAAACACAAACGGGATAAATGTTTACTGAATGGTGT
This sequence comes from Marmota marmota marmota, assembly GCF_001458135.2. Classification (NCBI taxonomy): domain Eukaryota; kingdom Metazoa; phylum Chordata; class Mammalia; order Rodentia; family Sciuridae; genus Marmota; species Marmota marmota. The sequence continues at coordinate 13,092,190 of NW_025999913.1, forward strand.
TTAGCTCTGGCCTAAATAGAGAGGAAAGTATCCTAAACACCTGTTCATGCACGTTTTTTCAATTCTTTATTTTCTTCAACTTTTATGTTGTGCAAATTTTTTTGTGTATTTGGAAAAATACTTCAAAATAAAATTTGTGAAGATTAGCTTTCATTGTTAAGGTACTTTTAATCTCCCCTTTCCTTTTAAACACAATTTTTCTCAGACCATGTACTAATTGCCATGCCAGAGACAAATGGTAATATCACTTTTTTTTTAATCTTTTAATTGTAGATGGGCAGAATACCATTATTTATTTTTCTTTATGTGGTGCTGAGGATCGAACACAGGGCCTCACACATGCTAGGCAAGTACTCGTACTACTGAGCTACAGCCCCAGGCCAGTAATATCACTTTTATGCAATCAGATCAACACAGTGCCTTCCCTGAGAGGCAGTACCAAAATAGGAACTGTGAACTAAGGAGAAAAAGATACACACGGTACTTTAAAAATTGACATACTTTCTGCAATCTGTATACTCAGAAAAATGAGATATCCCATCTGATTCAAATGTATGATATGTCAAGGTCATTGTACTGTCATGTGTAACTAATTAAAACAAAACAAAACAAACATTAAAAAAATGACATATAGCTAGGTGTGGTGGCACATTCCTGTAATCCTAGTGACTTGGAAGGCTGAGGCAGAAGTGAGTCCAGCCTCAGCAATTTAGGGAGACACTGTCTTAATATAAAACACTTTTAGGGGCTCGGGCTGCACTCAGTGTAGAGCGCCTGCCTCGTATGTATGAGGCACTGGGTTGGATCCTCAGCACCACGTAAAAATAAATAAAGATATTGTGTCCGTCTACAACTAAAAAAAATTTTTTTAAAAACCAACACTTTCAAAAGGGCTGGGGATGCAGCTCAGTGGTAGAGTGCCCTCGGGTTCAATCCCTACTAATGCAAAAAAAAAAAAAAAAAAAAANGAAAAAAATTCTCTCTCTCTCTCTCAAAAAAAAAAAAAAAAAAAGACATCCAACAAATATTCGCTGTATTCCAGCCACATATTCTGCAAATAAAAATGTGATCACAGCATAGGTTCTACCATTTAGGGACAAGTAGAGATGGTCATACTTAAGTATTTTAATTAAATGCTTATTCACATAGATTTACTTTTGGAAATATGTCACAAATGGCTTTATTTATTTAAATGGCTTTAAGTTGATATTTTACATTTTAAGCAATTTTTGGAAGGCAGACAACAAAAATTTCGTATAAACCATCATGGTTCCCACTGCTCAGCTCAAAGAGACTGTGCCCAGCACTCACAGTCCCTGAGGACAGTTCAGTGACTTTTCAGCAGAGGGCGCCATTCAGTTCTTTAGTTCCAAATTAATTCTTCAGGACCAAAGGCCAGGTTACAGAATGTACTTGACAGAGATACATTGACCCAAGTTTGCAAAGGAACAAACTGTGTCCCCAAATAATTGCAAAAAACTATGAGATCCCCCAGAACTGAGGAAGAGGCCAAGGAATCTGATTTGTCCACCTGGCCCCTTCAATCCTGCTGCTTTCTGTTCCCTCCCTGTTCTCTGCAGGCAGAGGCAGCAGCAGCAGCAGCTCACAGCCTTGTATCAAGCCAAGGCTCCAAAACTTCTGGCAGTGTGGCCACAGGATGGCTAGGGTGTTATCACTGGGCTGGGAATCTGCAGGATCTACTCTTCCTCTAACTCCCACAAACACGTCTTCACCCCAGGGAGGGTCCAAGGGCACTTGGGTCCTCTGGGGCTCCTCTCTCTAATTCTTCTCTGCTTGGACCATCTTTTTCTAGCAGTGACTGGAGGGAAGCCTCACCCTCCTCAACACTCCACGCTGCAGCTCTCAAATGCTTTTATCTATTTCTCCAAGGATCTCAGATTTGTGGAAGACACTGAAGGGTTATTCCCTTTTCACCCTGGTGAACACAAATGGTTTAACTGCTTGAAAGTAGGGAGAGGAGGTGAGAGAATAGAGAGGAAAGTATCCTGACAACCAACTTTAAACATCCTCAGCCCTATTTTCAAGGCCAGAGCTAAAAATTAGTTCCTAATTTGTTTAATTCATTTCACGGTCATCCACAAATCTGGAATCAGCATGGGATGAATCCAAAGTATGGATTCTCAGTCCATGTCCCAGACCTACAGAACCTCTAGGTTAAACCTAGAAGTGTGTGTGTGTGTGTGTGTGTGTGTGTGTGTGTATCAAACCCAGGGCCTTATGCAAGTTAAGCATAATCTCTACACGAGGCTATATTCCCAGTCCCCAGTTTTTTTCCCTTCTGTTCTCAGTTGTACTGGTCCTCTGACCTCCTTTTGGGTACAACTCTCTGCAAGTCATTTTCTTTTCCACATCCTGACTTCTTTATCTTTCTTTCTTAAGTTCCCTTGCATAGAATGAAAATCTAGAGTGGAGTTCTGTATCCATCTTTTTTTTTTTAAATATTATCTTAGTTGTAGATGAACACAATACATTTATTTGTTTGTTTGTTTGTTTGTTTGTTTATATAGGTGCTGGCGATGGAACCCAGGGCCTGTGCATACAAGATAAGCGCTGTACCACTGAGCCACAACCCCAGCCCCCTGTATCCATCTTTGAAAGCGAGGATAACGCAGAGGCCAAACAGGTGTTCACATGTCTCATCTACTCTTACTGGTTTTTAATCCCATTTTTCTCATCCTTTAATCTCCTTTCCATGTTCCAAGAAGAAATTCTGAGTCTAATGGACCACATAAGAGCATCCAGGTCTTCAAGCTGTGTTCAGTGCAAAAATATTTCCCATAGACCTAAATACTGCTTGATTCTTAGGGAAAATCATTAGCATATAGAAGCCTCCTAGTTTTTCAAGGTTCAGAGATACTTCTAGAAGAAAGGGTCTATGTAACTAATAAATATCCCAAAGTAGACAAATTACAAAGTGAAATCTCTATAGATGGCTTGCACTGATTTGTTTAATTTCTTGTTAATTTATTTGGAGAGAACAGCTTACCCTTTTTTAAATGGAAGCTGGCTAGGTAGGACATATTAGGCTGGCAGTATCATTGACCTATTTGATTCCAGAAGGAGGTTAGGAGTGCTGAGCTAAATTGGAACTCCTAAAAAGGATTAAGTCCTAGAGAAAGATGATGGCATCACACACTGACTGAAAATCATTCACAAGCAACGATTGGGAAGACTCACCCCCTGGGATGGTTGTTGATATTGATCAAAGTCAGCTATGTTTATTGACTTAACTCAACAAAAAAGTCACATATTGTTACTATGACATCAGAATCCTACTCCATGTTCAATAACAATGGCCAGGGTGTAAATCATGAGGGGGATAGGCAGGCCCAGCAGCAGGCAGAGAAGGGAACTTCTTGGCACTGAGCAGATTACCTTATTCCAAGAGCCCTCACACTCCAGGCGTAAGTTATTAATATCTTTTCCCTTAAAGTTGACTAAGCATCAGTACCTGATTGACCAGGAAGTATCAACTGCCTGCAGAGCACTCTACTAAATGTCATAAAGAAAGAAAATCATTCTTCTGAAGAGAATGTCCTTTTTATCCCCGCTGAACATTTGGTACAGAGATGGGGTTTGTTAGGGACCAAAGAAATCAGACTTCATGCACGTGTCAAAAGGAACCTTCAAGTTCTCCTAGGCTGGTGCCACCATTGATCGGTGAGTTATTTCTCCAACTTCGCCTACAGGTGCCCATTCTGTTTAGGGTTTATTCTATCTGGAAATGGAGATCCATGCTTTCTGGGGTGGACAGTGGTCTCTGCCAGGGACAGCTGTTTTTCTGAGTGGGAGTCAGGACGGGGAGGGTCACATGGGAAAACTCAGGCTGCTCCTTGGTGAGCTCTGGAGCCCTGGAGTCTCAGCCTCCATGAACTTAAACCTCACGAAGGCTTCCTCCACAAGTCTTGTACCTCTGGCTGAAAAGCTGCTATTCCCTCAGACTTGTGTTGGTTTAGGCATCTCTACTTTAAACAAAAGCCCTTGTTCATTGGAGTGGTTCGTCCATTTGGGATTTTATTTCCATTTTGTTATTCATTTGTTCATTTAATAAACTTGTATTGAGCCATTATTGTCTCTCATTGTAGGAAATTGAGGGCCTGAGAGCTCAGGCTGTATACTCAGCCACAATCAATGACTTAGTGAAGAATGGACATCTCCTGACTCAAAATTCCAGTGTTGGTCCAGAAAGAAGAGGGCAAAAAATCTTCATCAATTACACTTTCCTCCAAGACTCTCATTATGTAACCAGAAAGCTTTACTTTTTAAAATAAAGCTTAATCATGTAATTAGTTGTCTCTCTTTCCAGCGTAGTTCCAAGGCTTGAATATTGTAACTTAAATTGGCTGGGGCGGTATAATTTAGTAGAAGATACTGTGTTGCCCTTACCTAACCCTAAAGGTATTTTTGTAAAGTTTTCCTACCATAAGTCAGTGCCATAGAGAGACAAGCTATATTTCTGTTATGAGAAAATGTGTCCAAATGACTGTACACAAATATGACGACACTGGTAACACTGGACTTAGGAAATTAACTGTTCAACACATGCCTGTACTGATATATTCAATAGACTGTGTCCCCAAACCAATTCGTTCTCTTATAATCATAACAAGTGACAATGCCAATGTCCCAAGTACCACTGATCTCACACCAGCAAGGGGAACGTTAATTTGTTCTTGTTGTTTTGGTACCAGGGATTGGGCGCAGAGGCGCTTTACCACTAAGCCACATTTCCAGTTGCTTACGGCCTGGCTAAATTGCTGAGACTGGTCTAGAACTTGAAATCCTCCTACCTCAGCCTCCTGAGTCGCAGGTATTTACAGGTGTGCACCAGTAAGCCTGGCAGATTTGTTCATTTTTGTCTTGAACAGTATTTCCAGTTTCTACCATTGGCTTAAGAGTTAAATAGTTGAGTTTCTCTCTTGCTGAACCTAGACTATAAAATTTGAGTAAGTTCTGAGTTTTTTCTCCCCCTCTCTATTTCCTCCTGGAAGTCTCTATAAAGCACTGTATAGATCTAACTCTTGGTGACTTCAGAAAGGCTCTTGTGAACAGCTGAGCTGAGATTTTCCTGAAAACATTCTGTAATAATATCGTTTTTAACAAAACTCTCATAGTAAGCCATCTTTAGCCACCATTTCCAAGTGTGTGTGTGTGGGCGAGGGGGCACTGCTACTTGCTGTGAGGGTTTGCCTAGGCATTGCTGAGCATGGTAACCCACGTCCTACCCACTCCAGAACTCCCCCCCCCCACCAGAGTGCTGGTCAGCCAGGGAGTTGTGACACCTCCTGCCCTCTGAAGCTGCCCAGCCCTCCATCCAAGTACGTCACCAAGCAGCACAGAGGGAGGCTGAGGGAAGTGTGGGCTGCCTCCCGGCTTTGCCAGGACTCCATCACCAAGTCCTGGGTCAGCTTTCTATTTGTCAGACCCTTAAAGACAACAGCGGCTGTGATTACTCTCAGATTAAATGATAATAGATATCCAATGCTGGAGCAGTGACCAGCCTTCAGTAACCCCCACAAATGTGACACTGTTCACCGCTCCAGTGACATACATATATGCAAATACGTAAAGTGGATCAGAAACGAAGGGCAGGATTATGAAAGACCAACAACAGACGTTTTAAAATCTGAATTAGACAGTTTGTATTCTAAAACACACACAACAAATCTGTACCAATTAAATACAATAAAGTCGAAAGGGGATATAAATTACAGTTTTTCTTCCTTTAAAACAGACAATAGTAAAATACTACAGTCAGCTCACTATACACAAAAATCATGAACAGCAGCTTTTCAATAAAGTCTCCAATGTCTCCTCATTTCCCAATGCTACGAACTTGAAGGAGAAAGGTAGAGCGGGCTGCGCACGGTCTCACGCCTCCTTTCACCACCCGTAGACAGCTGGGCAGCCGGACCAGCGGTGCAGGCGTCTCCGGCACAGGGACGTAGGCTACTCCTGTAAAACTCCACACACATATTGTACAACATCTCCATTTGCAGGAGAATTTTACAAGTGAAGACACGACAGCAGGGTCGTCCGTATTCAGCCGTCTCCTGCAGACACGGTGTCACGTGAACTGGTGAAATTCATATATAGCTCAGTCCGCCTCTTCAGCATTTTTCAGAATCAAACAAAACAGCAGCAGCAAAACCACACCACAATGAAATCTACCAATCCCCGACCAACCCGCAAAACCCCACATCAGCACCCTTCCCCAGCCCCCACCCCAACTCGCAGTCCGCCCTTTGTTGGCTCACATTAACACTGCTCTCTGCATCCCACCTGTCTGGCTGGCCCCACCACTGGACACCACCGGTCACTGTGTAGGAAGCTGGGCTGGAGCCAGGCCCCAGGCCTTGTCAAGGTTATCATACAATGTCAGGTCAGCAGGTGTCAGGCCGGTGGAAGACCAAAGAATACAGCTGTGAGATTCCTCAGTGTGCTTGTGAAACAAAGGACAGAGAAGGGCAGCACGGTGGCTTGGTAGCCAAGGGAAATATGGCACCAAACTTGCAGTCAAACGTATACGCTCACACAAAACAAGAGGGGACAGCAAAGACGTGCTGTCCCGTGTAGGTTCTTTGGTTATAAAGAACAGCAATCTGCAACCTTTTCTGTAAAGAGGGATTTGCAACCTCTTTCTTAGGCAATAAAATCTTTTTCATCTGCTCATGGAGAAGCGATGGCCCGAGTTGCTTTGTAACAAAGTCCAGTACCTTTCGATTTTCTACACGTCACCTGGATCTGCCTTTTACTGTGCAGCCTTGTCTGTCTCTGAACAGACATACTATAGATACACATTTCATATACATAATATATATTATTTATAAAACAAAACACATTAGAGCTTGACTCCAGATTCTACCTTAAGAACTGATTAAAACTGTACAAGAATACAGTTTGTTTGACTCTGTAGAGGTTCTACACAGTGGGATGTGTAGGAAGTGCAAACAAAAATACTGTCACTTAGTTAATCCAGGAGTTCAGTTTTCTTGCTCTCTGGAAAAAGCAGAGGCGAGGATTCACCCGAGGGACAAAGTGCTGATTCTCCTGCTGGGGAGGGGAAAGCACGAGGGTCCCCACGCTGGTCTGAGGTCGGCCGCGCTGCAGCGGGTCTTAAGATGGGCTGGTGCTTTCCATGGCCACCAGGTGAGCAGAGCTGCCGAGCTGGGGCCAGCAGAGGATGCGCTGGCTGCCTCTCACCGTGCAGCCCCAGTGCCCTGGAATGCAGAGGCTGGTGAGTCCAGGCTCCTTGTCCCCACCTGTCTACCTCCCCACAGTGCCCACCTGTAAGGGATTTTAAATTTGGTTTTTTTTTTTTTTTTGTAGTTGTTGATGGACATCATGCCTTTGTTTTGTTCATTTTTATGTGGTGCTAAGGATCCAACCCAGTGCCTCACACATGCTAGGTAAGCGCTCTGCCCCTGAGCTACAACCCCAGCCCTGGGTTGGGTTTCTTATGGAACCCATTTCTGGAATTCACACCATGCAAGGCAGAAGCCAAACCTTGAGGTAAAACCTCAAGGCAAAGCAAAGGCAGCAAAAAAATTAAAATCTAAAACAGTTGTCTCTGATCCACGTTCTAAGTCATTTCGGGGTTAGAAATGAAGTAGAATTTTAACACAGAAAAAGTTCTCAAATAGACACTAAAACTTCCTAAACAACTTATTGAAACCAACATGGGCTGGAGGTGCAGCAGTGGTACAGCGCTTGCTCAGCGCCCCACCCAGAGGCCCTGTGTTTAATCTTCACCCCTGCAAACAACAGCCAGACAGCCGAGAGACCTACCAAGCACTAAGGCAATGCCTAGGGGAGAAGAATCTCCATCCTCCCATTATTCGGAGGCAACAAACATTTCTGTAGATTCAACTTTTTTTTTCTTTTTCTTTTCAAAGAAAGGGAGTGGAATCCAGGGCCTGGCACACACCAAGCAAGCATTCTGCCACTTGCTATTCTGGGACCTTTCGCGAGACCTTTCCTGTTTGTCAGGTTCTAAATAATCTAGGCAACAAGCCCTTGAGGGGGCTGTAGGCCCCTCCCTTCTGCTTTAGGGCCACGCTGCTCACCGTGCAGACCTTAGACACCTGACCGCCTCTCACCTTACCAGCTTTACCACACGGAAGCAAAGTCTTGGTACTGAGGGACTCCTGGGATCTGAAAGGCTCTGGCCTGGCCTTCTGAATGCAAAGGGGAAGCAGGTCATCCATGCTGATCCCGCTTCAAGGTCAGTTTGCAGGAAGTGGAGGATTTTTCAACAAATGCTCAGTTTGGTGGCAAGAACAGATACCAGCAAGGAGGGACTCTGTTCTCTTGGAGCTGGGGATGGAACCAGGGCCCCATGCACGTTAAGCGCCCACTCCACCACTGGGCCATAGCCCCTATTCTCATATGGGGGAAAGAAGCCTTTTTCTTATTGCAAAAGGTCACTTTCGCAGTTTATTTATGGGTAAATGACTGCACTCTGAAATGCAAAGGGCTGGTACAGAAAGCAGGGGGAAGACTGGGGAGAAGAGCCGCCTCGTTGGAATGGCACCTTCTCCCCAGGCTTCTGAGGGTGTGAGTGACTCTGTGTACCGCCAGGGCTCCTTCTTAGCTCACAGGGGTATGGGGCCAAAAATGTTATGAGAGTAAACCTGGCGTGGTGGCACATGCCTATAATCCCAGCAATTTGGGAGACTAAAACGGGAGGATCATAGTTTGAGATGAGCCTCAGCAACTTAGCAAGATCTTTTCTCAAACTAAAAAAATAAAAAGGGCTGGGATGTAGCTCAGTGGTCAAGCACCCCCGAGTTCAATCCCCAGTGGCCCCCTACCAAAAGTTACGTGAATGGGAGGAAGTGGTGGTACTTGGGAATACAACACTTACAGGCTGATGATCTCTTGTTTATGTAATTTGTTATGTTTTCCTTAGCAAATATCTATTTTGTTCCACCCAAACTTTAATTGCTCAGGAAGTCTGCCTTATTTCCCCATGAAGCACAGTCCCGTAAGGGTACCAGATTACTGTACTTTATCAACTCTTCACCACCTATGTTTCCCCCTCCACTATGACATGTCTAAAATTGGGGTGTGTCTTGCAATTGCTGATAGTTATTTCTTTTTTTGTGATGCTGGAGATGGAAATAGGCATGTCAAATAGGCATCTTCAACTTAACTACATCCCTTGCCCTTTTCATTTTAGTTTGAGACAGGCTGGCCTCAAACTTGTGATTCCCCAAGTAGCAGGGATTACAGGTATGCACCTTGGCACCTGGCTGTTTATTTTTCTTTCTTTCTTTTTTTGATACCGGGGATTGAACCCAAGAGTATTTAACCACTGAGCCACATCTGCAGCCTTTTAAAATATTTTATTTAGAGACTGAGTTGCTAAGTGCTGAGTTGTTTTGCTCAAACTAAAATTAAGTCTTGCTGAGTTGCTAAGTGCCCCATTAAGTTACTGAGGCTGGATTTGAACTTGCGATCCTCCTGCCTCAGCCTCCCAAGCTGCTGGGATTATAGGTAAGTGCCACCGCACCTGGCTGTTTTCCCTTCTTAATGACATATAAAATAATAGATCATATAATAATCAAAGGAATCATAAATTCGATGAAATAGGATAGATGCTACCAGATAACTTTGAAGAGCCAATAGCTAAACATCAGGGAAAGAATATGAGGTGAATTGATCCTTATCCACCTGGGTGCTCAATTCAACACCAACCCATATGCTAGTAAAATAGAATAGAATAGAATAGAATAGAATAAAATAAAATCCCACTGGTCCTATGTATCTCATGGTTTCACTCTGGTTCCCAAAGCCAACCTGCTCTGACACACAGAGTGAGCAGGACAGGTTGAGAGGCTGCTCCCCGGTGGGCCCTTCCCTGTTGGAAATATCAGGATGACTCTTTCCCACCCTGTCCCTGCAATGAAGGGCCTCTGGAGCTCTGTGTACAATCTATGTAATATCCGCCCTGCTCACCCTAGCACAGGACCCAAAAGGCTGCCTCTGGAATATATTACCTGGTCATTCTCTAACTTGGAATTCAGCTGGCCAGTGTCCCGTGGCCCCTCTGGGACACTCTTACTGTCTGTTTTATTTGGTAGGTTCCTCCTGTTGGAGGCCTCTGCAGCAGAAGAATGTGTCAAACCGTCAAAGTCTCTTCCATCGGACGCACCCATGAACTCTGTGAAAGAATGATCCTCGAGGATGTTTGTGGTGTGTTCAACTGTCACCTCCCTTGGGCAGAATTCCTTGGCTGCTTGGCCATTTTTGCTGGGACAGGCATCAGGCTCTGACCATGAACCAGTCCTACACAGCAGTCTGGAGCTTTTCTCGGGGGCGCTCACTTTGGCTAAGGCACTGTGTTCCTTGAGTGGCACCATGTTCGTCTTCTCCTTTCCCAAGCCTCCTTCTCCTTCTGGCAACTCTCTGTTTGAGGGTAGTCTGGAATCGTGCCCAAGTGACAGTCCGGAATGTTCACTGGAGTCTGGATCCTTGGTCTGAACGGCTAGCTGGTCTGAGCTGTCACTAGTAGGGACCACCATGTCCGACAGGGTGGCATTGGAGGCACTGTGGGAGAAGTAGCCACTGGTAATACTGCTGGTGGTAGGGCTACGAGACACCTCTTTCTCCAAGACCCGTGAGTTTGTCAGATCTCCTTTAGAAGAAAACCATTCCCGGTTCTCCAAGCTGGCGTTGTAAACACTGAAGTCGGCAAACTCCACAGGGACGTAAGGCTGGGAGTTCATCAGCTGCCTGCTCATAGCTTCCAGCTCGTTCTCCTCCTCCTCGGAGTCCTGCAGAAACGAGAGTCAGCAGCTCACCCCGCAGCTCTGCAGCATCGAGACAAGCTTAGCACTACTAAAGGCCCCCTGTCCCATTTTCAGTTCTGTTTTATTTTATATTTTCTTCCTTCTTTCCAAGTGGGTCAAATCTTGTCACTTATTGTACACAAAAGTATATTATTCTCAGAGACCTATGAACCCATGATCAGTTAGTAGGAAGCCATTTACTTTTTTCCTACTCACCCAATGCTACTTAGAGATCTTTCCTTCCCTGGATTAAGGGATGGGACCGAGGGCAGTGGACCTTTAATTAGTTACACGTGATTAATAGCAGATGTGATGTTTCCTCTTTTTCTCATTAAACCAGCAGAGGGAAAGCTAGAGGGAAAAGCTGCTCCTTCCTTGGGCCTTAGAATCTTACCTTGAGAAGCCAGGTACAGGTGGCTCAAGTCATTTGTGAAAATCTAAGCTATTTTATAGGGAGAGAGGGCAGTAAAATAGAGACCCCCAAGAGCAAAAACATGCAGTATTCCACTAAATAGTATAATATCCACTAAATAGTATAATATTCTAGAATACAAACAATCAATTACAGTTTCCTAGGATCACTGAGAAGCCCAGATGGAGGATTGGGCTAGAAAACAAGGAGGATAGATACTGAGGTTTAGATGAAACTCTCCTTCATTAAGTAGTTTTAATGAAGATTTGTTTTGCAAATATGGAAAAGTGGGTGTTATCATCTCCCCAGACTCTCTCCAGATGAATGACTTTTAATTTTTGGATGGTGCTGGGGATGAAACCCAGGGCCTCACACATGGGAAATATACTCCCAAGACATAAATGCATAATTTCATAAATGCATAATTTGATAGATAGAAAATGTTGTAAAACACATTCTAATTTCATATTCAAATGAAATAATATATTATCTAGTCCTTTTTGATTAACCTCATAAGCAATTGATGACACTACAAATAGTGCTTTCAAAAAGTTATTTTCATTCAAGAAATATTCATTGAGCACCCACTATGTGCCCGTCATTGTCCTGAGGATTTGGGAGCACCAATGGTGTTCCCTCCTCCAGAGAGCAATGACTTTGGTCCTTGCCCTTGGAACAATCCTGAACTCTGCTTGGATGAATGAAAATTTCATTCAAAATAGAACTTATAAACCTTAAAAATAGGTAGCTTTTTTACATTGGTCATCTGGTTTAACAAGATATTTTATTTTTTTTAAATATATCTTTTAGTTGTATACGGACACAATGCCTTTATTTATTTATTTTTTTATGTAGTGCTGAGGATTGAACCCAGTGCCTCATATGTGCTAGGCAAGCACTCTACCATTAAGCTACAACTCTAGCCCTAATAAGAGATTTTAAATGTCTGTCTGCCAGGTGTGGTGGCACAAATTTATAATCCCAGCGACTCAGGAGGCTGAGGAAGGATTGTAAGTTCAAGGCCAGCCTCAACCACTTACGGAGACCTTGAGCAACCTGGTGAGACCCTGTCTCAAAATAAAAAACAAAGAGGACTGGGGATGTGGCTCAATGGTATAATGAACCTGGGTTCAATCCCCAGTAATAAAAAAGAAAAAAAACAAAGAAATCTCTGTTATAACAACAAGGTGACTGTAAAAACCTACAACCAAATATCAGCTTTAATCATTAAGGTTGCATTTTAAGAGAGAGCTCAAAAGAGAGACAGAGGCAGAGAAAAAGGCTTATCTAAGAATGTGCAAGAAAGATAGATCATTGTACCGTGGCAGGTGGTTCACAAATGAACGGAAATTTCCTCTGTTGAATTTCATGGTAATATTTTCTTTTGTATCACAGAAGATGCTAGACACCTCAAAAACAGTTCAGTACTCGTCAATGCTCTTAGTTTAAAAAATAATTTAGTTTTTATTTATTCATTTTTATTTTATTTTACTTTACTTTATTGCACTGCTGGGGATTGAACCCAGGGGCTGCACACATGCTAGGCAAGTGCTCTACCACTGAACTACACCCTCACCCTTCATTTAGCTTTTAGAACAGTATTTAAAATGTATTTGAGGGTTGGGGGTGCAGCTTAGTGGTAGAGCATGTGCCTAGATGTACAAGGCCCAAAGTTTAATCTCTAGCACCAAAAAAAAAAAAAAAAAAGAAAAAGAAAAGAAAATGAAAAGTTTTTGACTATAAATTAGCTAAAGAAATCAGTAGCCTTAATTCCTTGGCCATTAAAAAGTAAATATCAAACAAACAGCAGTCATAAAGTTTCTGAAATCAGCAAAACAAAAACCTTGGCAACACTAAGTTCTCAGCATCTTATCTTTAACTGTTTTCTAAGTTAAATAGCACTGGTAAAGTGAGTGGATTGGAGAATTATTTAGGGGAGAATATTGGCAAAGGATCAAAGATTGGACGGAATCGTGTGACTCAGAAGGCTCTGCCTGTATTTTTTTTTTTTTTTTATTAGTTGCTCATGACAATACAATGATCTTGACATCTCTGCTTGTCAGGTTTAGACTCAAAATTGAATTTCAAGTGTTTGTCTCTTATACCTCCCTTAATCTCAGCTGGCACAGAAACACAATCCTCCAAGCCCTAAAGTACCTGATGCAATTAATTACTAAAAAGATTATCTCTTGCAAAGAAAAACTAATTTGTAGATGAGAATGAGTAACTTGGGGCCCGTTTTATGCCTGGAGGTTATTTCTTCTCAAGTCTAGGAAAGGCACGTTATACTAAAATACAATTCTGCTGAATGAAATATGCAACCATGAGTTTAACAAGTAGAAATAGGTATCAATTTATCAGACCCACAAAGATGAAAATTTCTTCCTAAAGGATCTTGCATGACCTTAGTAAAACCAAAGAATCTAAAGAGATTTAAGTTCAAAGAGGAAGCAGTCTGCAGTTATATACTTAGGGAGGGAAAGGGCCCCAGTGTCCCAGAGGGACAACTAAAGGAGCAGGGACAACTTATTCCAGGAAAAGAAAGCTGAGTGGAGATTAAACACTTTCTAAACATAAAGGAGACTGAAAGGTTATGGAATTATTATCTTCAAGGAAGAAAAAAAAATAAGAGGACTTCAATAGCTTAAAATGAATGTTGAGGGAATTTGGTTAAATAGACTTTTCACACCAGAAGACTCATTGTTATCATTGTATCTTACAGGAGACTACACTAAGCACCTTCCTACAGTGTCTTAAGGGCAAAAAGGATGAAAACCCTACCTAAAAGTGGAGCATGAAGTCAAGTTCTCAAGCTTCTCTATAGCTACAGTCTTCCATGATTTGATTTTTGCGATTTAACTTAAGCAGCTCATATTTACCCTATAGACAAAACACCTTGATTTTAAAAAGGGATCACAACCCACATTAAAACAGTGACTCTTTGCAACGAGTCTCACTCGATGAGTGTGACTTCCACTCCTACTGTAATCAAGCCTGTGCAGGCCTCTGGACAGTCGGCTTTCAGGACTGTATCTGCCAAGGGCTCTCAGTACTTCTGTCCATGGTACTGTGGGCTGGCCGGCTGGCTATCAAACTGCACTCTGGGGAGCATGCGGAATCAATGCAGTCAGCCCAATCTTGCTGAAGGATGAGGGGTTCTTTGTCTTACACTATCATTAGCTGTAGACCTTGGGCAAGTCGCTTAATAATTCTAGACCTTTGTTTCTTCTTATAAATGAAAGAAATAAACCACATCTTGTCCATACAAGGCTTCAGAGATGGGTCATATGGTTACTCTATTGCCTTTATCTTAATTTATACAAAATAGGATAAACACCTGTATATCTTCCCAAATTGATGAGATAACAAAGTGTGGCTTTGAATGTGAAGCACAGCAATATATACCACAGTTTCATTATATTTTCTGAATTACAGAAATTACTTTGGTAATTCAGTGGGTTTAAAAAAAAATAACAGGAATAGTGTTTTGATAGTACTTTTCAAGAATAACTGCAATTTTCCTCCATCAGTCTGAACCATGATTCACGCTCTGATTTTTCAAGAGTGGAAGAGAAAAGAAAGTGAAGTAGGATCAAAGGCAGATAAGAGGAATAAAATTAAAGTTTCCCAAAGAGAAACTAAAACCTCTGATCAAACAAGCCACATACTGAAGTTCTATCAAAATATCCTGGAAAACTACTATCTTGAAAAAACTGGGCAGTAGCCTCAAGAGATGACACTAGAGTAGCTGTCATCAGAACCTGGCAGGAAAATGGCCCCATTCGACCAATGTGGCACACTTCAGAGTGCATTCGGTCAGAGTCTAATCGCTGCTTGAGATTTCCTGGGTTGAGAGAATCTGGTTCTGTCCCACGCTCTCCCAGCTGAATGGTTTTAAGATATTTAAAACAAAGCAAATAAAATAACTGAGGCAAGCAACAGCAAAACCGCCTGTGGGGCAGTTCTAGAGGCTCATTCAACAATCACTTGATGGTATTGTACCACAGCGGAGCATCACCATAGGTTTGAATTTTGTGCCTGTGCACTCCAGTGATGTCCATAAAGGTCCATGCAGACAGGGCGCCAGAGAGTCCGAGGGGAAACAGCACAGCCATGTGGCCCTTTTAGCCCTTATTAATTGGGCAGGGGGTGGCCAGGAAAGTGGCTGGAGAATTCATTAAAATTTGCAGAGATGAAAGAGCAGCTGCTGCTATGTGTCCTTTTCTCCATAAGGAACTAGGAGAGGGTCTTTGGGATAGAGGGACAGAGGCGGCCAACAGAAATGAAGGGAAAAGGGTGCATTTCTTCTTTCCTTATGTGAGGAATGAGGAAGTCATTTCCTAAGATTCAAGCAAGCAAGGAGTGGCCGGCTGCACGCCCAGGTCAAGCTGGGGTTACTTCTGCAGGGTGCTTTAGCAGCATATTTTGGAACTATTAAAGGATCACACCAATGAGGCTTTGGAATGGACCTGAAGTGGAATAGCTGGGAGAGGAGACCCCCCCGCCCCCCCTCTCAGCCCCGCAAAGCGGATCACATGCAGCCATCAGCAGCACAGCCTCTCCTGTCCCCAGCTGGCTTTACTCCTCTCAAGTCTGGGAAGCCACGGGAGAGAGGAAGCTGGGACAGAATTAGGGAATTCTTTCCAGACTTCAGAATATACGGGTTTTCAAATATCTTTAATTGAGGGTAGTAATTTAGAATCTGAAGTGTCTGGTAGGGCACCATTTAAAAAAAAAAAATTCTCTCAAATGCATAATTTTAAAATCAATGGCTGGGGAATGAGGTTCGGTAGCAAGAGGTTCAACCTACCTGTGGTAAACATAGGTAAGCCATCTTGAAAGCAAGGCTGAGAGCAAGGGGGTTAGACCATATTCTGCCAGCTAATTAACAAAGGCTACTTGTGCAAGAGCGATGAGGATGATGCGTACGGGAGGATGAGGGATCACAGAGCAGCTACAAACTACAGAATCACCTTGGCAGGAGCTCAGGCCACACAAAGAAGCTTCCAAACACACCCACGGCTAAATGCATGGTTACTTACTCCAAGTAAGTGCAATTCCTCTAGGTAGATTAACTTCAGGATCTGGGTAATACGTACAGGCACATTAAAAAGATTTCGATTTTAATTAAAGTGATCACTATTACTTTGTTTTTTTTTTTTTTTTTTTTTTTTTAAGTAAAGACCAGAATCATCAAAGGCATCTTTCTCCCATTTTTAAAGCAAACCTATCCAAAGCAAAAAGAAATAAATAAAATAGAAGGAAAACTTAGAAAAAAAGAATAGGTCATGTGCACAAGTACACAAAATTTCATCACCAAGGACCACTTAAAAAATAAATAAATAAAAGGAAAAACACCAAAGATTTATCACATCTTAATTTCTTGGAAAGCTTTTGGAAGACGATCTGTGAAAGGGCTTTACACCCACCACTAGGCAATATGACAGAAATGGTTCCAGAACTTACAATCTTCTTCTCGCGTTTGCTATGGTGATCTACGGGCATGCTGCTGCCATTGCTTCCAGGGGGGACAATGCAGCCAGGGTTAAGTGCCTGAGATGGAGGCATGCTCTGCAAAGGTTAAGACACACAGACGCATCACACACAAAGGACGATGACAGCGAAATACATAGTGAGTACATGCACGTTAGAAAAGCAATGCCAACGCCTAGATTACATGTGAGCAACGCAGCAGCCGATTCTGCAGAGTTAAACTACTGGTGAAATCTGACAGGACTACACAGATTCAGTGGCAGAAAGCACCATTAGTTTTATTAAAAACTGAATAAGCAAAAGCTTTTAATATTTTCAAAAGGCCTAGGGGACATCTTTTTCTCACTTGAAAGATGAAAACTACTTGGAAAAGCCATCAACACAGAGATGTAAAACCACAACAATTAACAATTGAAAAAAATATCCTACCACAGCCTGTGTGTTTGAGAAAGAGGTACCTAAGAACAGATCCACTGAGAAATAACCCATGCATATCCACATGCAGCGTCCGACGTGTGAATGCAAACTGCCGTTCCCTGAGACGGGGTGACACCACTCTGATTTGCACGGTACAGACAAGTCAAGCATGTACCTCCTGGCTTAGAAGAGGTCTTGCTTCAAGAGCCGTCCTTTTTTTATGCTCCTCTTTGACAGGCATCAGGGGCTTGAAAAACTTTGGTGGCTGAGGAGAGAATGCTTTAAAAGGGCTCACTGTTAAGGCATGAGGATTCTCCGAGGCACAACCTGCGGAAGACAAATGACATGAGTTTACAGCCACAGGGTGTGTTCACAGGCACCCAGGAAGGGAGGCGAAAACCTCGCCAGAGGACCACGTGGTATAATGACGACAAGAAGACGTGACTATTTGGTCGGGCATTAACATGGGCATAGGCAAGAACAGGGATAAATCTATAAAATCACAGAGTTACCAAAGGGCTGGGCAGTGCGAGAGAAATTGGAAACAAATGCTCTGCCTTCTTTCCATGACCCGGCTTTAAGTACCACTGAGCAGAACAATCTCAGCTCATGGACTTCCCACCTGAGTCCTCAGGCCCTTGTCATCTGTACATGCACATTTGCACTTTAACACTGAATGTTTTACTTGTTATATATCTTATTTCCATGGTTACATTTTTAAAATATCTTTATTTTGTTTATTTTTATTTTTATGTGGTGCTGGGAATCGAACCCAGTGCCTCACACATGCTAGGCAAGCGCTCTACCACTGAGCCCCAGCCCCAGCCCCAGCCCCAGCGCCATGGTTACATTTTTAGAGAGCAAATAGAGGTTCAATAAGTATGCTCAATGAATGACTGTGCTCAGTGAAGGTGGACTGCCTGTCCCTTTCGGCCTCAGGCTACCCAGCTCCATACCGTTAAAGAGAGAGAACTCTTGCTTGTTCTCTCATGTTACCTTGTTCGCAGCCTCTTTCCCCCTTCTATAATTTCTTCCCAATTCTTAGTATAATGACACTTAGTAAGTAAAATATAAACTATAAGGTAACAGATGAATTGATATTTCCAGAGAACACTATTTTCTTTAAGGCACTGGGAAGACTAGAAGTGTAGGTAATATATTGTCACTGATCAAATTGACTTCTGGTATCATTTTTGGACTTTAGGAATCAGTCATAATCCACGCCCCTTCTTTGTGCTGGGGATGGAATCCAGGGCCTCGAGCATGCTAGGTAAGTGTCCTACGATTGAGCTACACACATCCCCAGAACTTCTTTTTTTAATTTGTATTTTGAAACAGGGTCTTATTAAGTTACCAAGGCCTCTCTTTTCTTTTTTTTTAATATTTACTTTTTATGTGTACATGGACTCAACACAATGCCTTTATTTTTATGTGCTGCTGAGGATCGAACCCGGGTCCCGCCCAAGCTAGGCAAGCGCTCTACTGGTGAGCCACAATACCAGGCTCCAAGGGCTCTCAAGGATTAGAGGCATGTACCATTGTGCCCAGCCCAATCACATTCTCTTAAAAACTCCTTTAAGTTGGTAATGTAGCTCAGTGGTAGAAAGCTTGCCTAGAATGTATGAAGCCCAGGTTTGAGCCCAGTCCTGGAAAATATATATATACATACATACATACATATAATAAAATAAAAACAAGAACTCCTTTGATTCAAGCATAGTGGTATACACCCGTAACCTCAGCTATTCAGGAGGCTTAGGCAGGAGGATTACAACTTTGAGGCCAGCCTAGGCAATTTAGCAAGATCCTATCTAAAAATAAAAAGGGCTGGGGATGTAGTTCAGTGGTAGAGTGCCACTGGGTACAGTCCCAAGTAACACATATACACAATTCCTTTAGGAACAAAAATATATATGACAGAGGTGCATGTTCTTTTTGTAGAGAATAATGTAATAAGATCTGTGTATGTACTTCAAATTCAGGACGTGATGTCTTGAAAACTAAGAAGCCAGGAGTGGTGGCACATGCCTATAAGCCCAGCTATTTGGGAGGCTGAGATAGTAGAACTGCAAATTTGAGGCCATCCTGGGCAACTCAGCAAGACCCTGCCTCAAAATAAAAAAGAAATAATAAAAAATTCAAAGAATAACCAGGCAGAGTGGCACACACCTGCAATCTGAGTGACTTGTGAGGCTGAGGCAAGAAGATCACAAGTTCAAAGTAAGCCACAGAAATTTAGTGAGGCCTTAAGCAACTTAGTGAGACCCTGTCCCCCAAAATTAAAAAGGCCAGGGATGTGGTTCAATGGTTACACTCTCCTGGGTTTAATCCCCAGTACCAAAATAAATAAAGGAAAAAAAAAAAAAGTAGAAATTATTGAGCTACAGCTCAGCGGTAGACAGCTTCCCTAACCAGAGTCAATCCCCAGTATCACAAAAAAAAAAAAAAAAAAAAAAAAAAGAAAAAAATACGAAGAGAGAGATATGCATAACACAAAAAGCA
>NW_025999913.1:13111848-13113500 GCF_001458135.2 Marmota marmota marmota
AAAAAAAAAAAAAAAAAAAAAAAAAAAAGGAAAATCTGAAGTGATATGCAATACACAAAAAGCATACTACTATTATTATTTGATGAATGGAAAGAAAAATGGAAATCCAGTAAGAGGACAGATGGCTTCAATCCACGAGCACACTTTGGTTCATCTAGCTGACAAGAATCTAAGCTTGGGGCTGGGGATGTGGCTCAAGTGGTAGCGCGCTCGCCTGGCATGCGTGCGGCCCGGGTTCGATCCTCAGCACCACATACAAACAAAGATGTTGTGTCCGCCGATAACTAAAAAAATAAATATTAAAAAATTCTCTCTCTCTCTCTCTCTAAAAAAAAAAAAGAATCTAAGCTTTGTATGTCATTACGTGATAGCCGTGGAAGACTGTGTATGCTGTTCCCAAGTAATTAAAAAGAAATGTCACCGCAAAACCATGCGACCACTACCTTCTTTGCTCCTCCGAGGCGAATCCCTGGGTAAAGTTCCGTAGCACGCCACATCTTGGTAACTGGAGCTGTAGTCAGACATGTCTAACTGGCTCTCTGGCCAACCCTACAAGGTAAAAGTACAGGCTCACTGTGAGTCAGTCACTCCAAAAGGAGAAAGAAGCCTAGATTTGAGTTTCTCCTATGTTTAATGGCAGTTATGTGCTCTTTTATTATGACGTATTTCAAACAGAGATAAAAGTGCTCAATATAACAAACACCATCAAACCCAAGGTATCCCCAGAGTGAAACATGTTAATTTTATCGTATTTCCTTAAGACTTACAAACACAGTGACATCCACTTGTGAACCCCTTGGTGGTCCCATTCCTCCCTCTCAGAGGCAGCCCTTTCTATCAGTCTGGCCTACATCTGTGGTGACTGGACAGTGCAAGGACGATCCATACACTACTTGAGAGTAAAATGGTTCCATTGACAATTCTGCCTGGTAGTAGCCCAAGTTAGCACTGAACCAGGCAAACTAGGTGGTGTGCTGACTTCATGTATACCTGAGACTCAAGGTGCACTAAGTGTACTAAGTGGTGTACTAAGGGAGAAAACTTACATGTTGTTTGAGCTTATCCACCCGATTTCAACTTCTTAGGAGTGGGCTACCTCTGAGGAATAGATTCTGGATTTCTTGAGGACATAATCAGAAAGTATAAATACCAGTTATGTTCTCAAGAGCTTGGATCCTGCTAGTGACCCAGCAATGCCCATAGATGCATACCTTGTCATCTTCGTCAAAGCCAGAAAGGTCTGGTCGACTAGAGGAAACCTATAAGAGATAAGTAGTTTTTATAAATGTGGCTCATATATTTAACATAATTGTCTATTTTTATATACATATGTTTTTTAATATATATAATATTTTAAAATAAATAAATAAATAAAAATTATGTGCCAGGGATTGAACCCAGGGGAACTTAACCACTGAGCTACATCCCCAGCCCTTTTTATGTTTTATTTCCAGACAGGGTTTTGCTAAGTTGCTCAGGGTCTCAAAAAGTGAGGCTGGCTTAGAACTTGCAATCCCTCTGCTCCTGAGTTGCTGGGATTACAGGTGTTAGTCACCACGTCCAGGTATAACCTTTTTGTTGCTGTTGTTTTTCTTTTTGTCAACAGGGATTGAACTCAGGGGCATTTAACCACTGAGATACATCCCCCCCAC